>NC_083763.1:74112486-74179986 GCF_963514075.1 Conger conger | reverse complement strand
TACAGTAGACCCTCACTTGCTGACCCACTTCAGACAGTACAGTAGACCCTCACTTGCTTACCCACTTCGGACAGTACAGTAGGCCCTCACTTGCTGACCCACTTCAGACAGTACAGTAGACCCTCACTTGCTGACCCACTTCAGACAGTACAGTAGACCCTCACTTGCTTACCCACTTCAGACAGTACAGTAGGCCCTCACTTGCTGACCCACTTCAGACAGTACAGTAGACCCTCACTTGCTTACCCACTTCGGACAGTACAGTAGGCCCTCACTTGCTGACCCACTTCAGACAGTACAGTAGACCCTCACTTGCTGACTCACTTCAGACAGTACAGTAGGCCTTCACTTGCTGAACCACTTCAGACAGCACAGTAGACCCTCACTTGCTTACCCACTTCAGACAGTACAGTAGACCCTCAGTTCCTGACCCACTTCAGACAGCACAGTAGACCCTCACTTGCTGACCCACTTCAGACAGTACAGTCGACCCTCACTTGCTGACCCACTTCAGACAGCACAGTAGACCCTCACTTGCTTACCCACTTCGGACATCTCGGCGACGGAGGCCACGAAGGGCCCTTCAGGGAACTTGGGTGCGTTGTCGTTGATGTCCTGCACTTTGATGATGAACTCTGACTCGGGCTCCAGGGGCCGGCCGGTGTGGCGGTCGATGGCCTGCGCGTGGAGCACGTAGTGGGACTTGTTCTCGCGGTCCAGGCTCTTGGTGGCGTGGATGTCCCCCGTCACCTCGTCGATGATGAAGATGCCGCCGGCCCCTTCCCCCGTCAGGATGTACCGAACCGAGCCGTCCCCTTTGTCTGAGTTCGAGTGCAGCTGTCGAATAAACGAGACAAATCATTTCTTATTCACCTTCATTAGCGAGTTCATTGGACTAAGTAGCATATATTTCACATTTAGAAAAAACTAGTAAGCAGAAAAAATGCTCTGGTCGGGTACATGTGATCCTTGTCAGACTCAGGAAATTAGTTTGAGGTGAAGTATCACTGAGTATTTTACTGTACAGCGATATGTTTGTCATTCCAACAGGCCAAGGCGAAAGCCTTAGAAAGTTCTGCATTCGAGTGCGTCAGCTCTGTTGTAGTATATCTTTATAAGCAGACAAGCCCACTGGCGTATACTCATGATACTATTAGAAATGAGCAGAAAGTACAATTAGTTCACGTATCATTAGAACAGGCCAAGATAACCTAAAGGCTTAAGAGGAAAAGTTATGTATTAGCATTTATAAGTCTGTCTAATTCCATCTGTATTACCCCTTCTTCCATTAACATGCACTGACTACGCCATTAGACACGGTAGGTATAAAAAAAGGTAATATAAGCACACTTGTCATTAGACCACAGCATGATAGCCAGGATGCTTAAGATGCAGAGCATTAGCATTCATTTGTTCTTTAACATTAGATCCGCATTACAATTTACAACCCAACCATTTAGCTAAAGCAACTTGCATCAGTGCATTCCGCATGGTAAGCAACACACCAAATTGGCTAGAGGTACAGTTACTATCATATACAGTCAGTGACCAGTTTATAGACCTGTGCACCAGCTTGCTAATGCAAATATTTAATCAGCCAATCATGTGGCAACAACTAAATGCGTAAAAGCATTCAGACTTGGTCAAGAGGTTCAGCTGTTTTTCAGACCAAATATCAGGATGGAGAGTAAACATGAGCTAAGTGACTTTGACCGTGGAATGGTTGTTGGTGCCAGACAGAGTGGTTTGAGTATCTCAGAAACTGCTAATCTCCTGAGATTTTCACACACAACAGTCTCTAGAGTTTGCAGAGATTGGTGCGAACAACAAAAAAACATCCAGTGAGCAGCAGTTCTGCGGACAAAAACACATTGTTAATGAAGGAGGTCAGAGGAGAAGGGCCAGACTGGTTGAAGCTGACAGGAAGGTGACAGTAATGCAAATAGCCACACATTACAACAGTGGTATGCAGAAGAGCATCTCTGAATGCAGAACATGTCAAACCTCTAAGTAATAAGGCTCCAGCAGTAGAAGACCAACTATGTCTAAAAAGTAAGTCTAATAAATATCTAATAAAGTGTTCACTGGCTATGCCCTGCAAACAGCATTATCAGCTATTCTTGTAGTACTTACTTTTTGTGCTACACACTAGCCATTGGAACAACAGACTTTCATTTGCAGTCACTGGTTATTTCTCATAAATACATTATGAGAGCAAAATGCTTTAGCCGAAAGCAAACAGCCCATGATCTGAATAATATTGTTGCATATGGTGAAGGAATCATCTGGAAGGCAGGTCTGTGCTTACAGGAGGTGAATTAGTATTACGGCATGACAACGGGGCATGTCATAATTTGAAATGTACTTCCACTTATTTTAAAACCTTAAAAGGCCGCTGGCCTCTTCATGAATGTATAAAGTGCTTCATGAGAGAGGTACATTCTGTTTTCTGGGGTGGAAAGCATCGGAAAATGACAGTAGCTCACTCGAACATTGTTTCTCACGATGGGCCCGACACAGGCCAACCAAAACCAAATGCTAACGCGCCGTTGTGTGACATTAGACTCCTTTGAGTCAGACTGATATGGACGTTGCCGTGTGCCGTATGATTGATTTTGGAGTTTTTCAGCTTTAGAAAGAAAGAAAGAAAGAAAGAAAGAAAGGAGAAATGGAAAAAAGAAAAGAAAATACTTACGGCTCCACGGCTTGTTCGGAGACCGACCGTTTGTGCGACAACATTGAAGGTGTCAACATGCGAAGCACCGTGTGACTAAAGTTGTGTATAAATAGTGAACTGAACATTTACTTACACCGCGAACACGCCAAAGTGTCCAGCGTGTACAGTAATAAATGAATAAATAAATAAATAAATAAATAAATAAATAAATAAATAAATAAATAAATAAATAAATAAATGAAAGGCAGCTGAAAACCGACCAACGGTAATTGGAAATCTCGGCGCCGACATTTGAGGTCTCGGCCACAGTCGGCAGTTCACCTGTACTCACTCCATTCTGTGAGGCCCCCCCCCCCCCCCACCCCCCCGTGGCTAACAGCGGGGGGCTCCTCTGAACAAAAGCTTTCTACCCCGGGCCGGGAGAGAAAGTCGTTTATATGGAGCCCACACACTGGATAATGGAGCGTGAAGTGTCCTCGACTGCACTGGAAAAGAGAGAGAGAGAGCGAGGGAGAAAACAAAAACGCTCGACGCGGAGCCGAAAACTCCGGCCGTCCGGTTCGTGCTGCGGACCGCCACGTCCGGGCCAACAGCCCGGCTTCCTAATTGGTGCCTTTCATCCAAAGTAAAGTCAGAAGTTTGAGCTTTACGAGGTAGTTGCTGTGAATAAATTTAGGTAATTGGATGCTGAGGCAATTGTGTCCATGGCGGTCTGGGGTGTAGTGGTTAAGGTAAATGACTGGGACACACAAGGTCGGTGGTTCGATCCCCGGTGTAGCTGCAATAAGATCCGCACAGCTGTTGGGCCCTTGAGCAAGGCCCTTAACCCTGCACTGCTCCAGGAGAGGATTTTTGCCTGCTTAGTCTAATAAACAGCTCTGGATAAGAGCATCTGCCAAAATGTAATGTAATGTAATGTAATGTAATGTAATGTAATGTAATGTAATGTAATTCTGCATGACCATTTTAGGTTTTAGGCATTGATGCTCTTGTCATGAGTGACATACATTGCTTCCATTCTGTTATCTTTTATGGCAATCCATTGACATAGCCGTGGTACTTACTGAAACTGTTCAGGTTAAGTACCTTGTTCAAGGGTGAAATGGCAGTGTCCGACCTGGGAATGGCGCATACAGCTGTCGACAGAGAAACCCAGATCCCTCACGATTATGCTACGCTGCCACTGCGATACCCAAGGTCAAATACCCAGGCCTCCCACCCAGAGATTGACCTTGCAACCCTGTGGTACTGAACCACATTCCTGCCCAGCTCGCTACGGCAAGCAGCCGCCAGTGAACGGCCATGCATTTCTAATCGATCGATACACCAGACGGCTAATGTTTCAGCACAAACCAACCCTCGACTGCAAGGCTATAATGGAACATGCACAAATGCAGGCACACACACACACACACACACACACACACACACACACAAACACACATGTAGACACAAACACAAACACACTCACACAGACACACACACAAACACTCATGCAGGCACACACACACACAAACACGCATGTAGACACGAACACACACACACACACTCACACAGACACACAGACACACACACAAACACTCATGCAGGCACACACACACACACACAAACACACATGGAGACACAAACACACACACACACTCACACACACACAGACACACACACACAAACACTAATGCAGGCACACACACATAAACACATATGCAGACACAAACACACCCACACAAACACATTCATACATATATGCACATGCACACATGTGCACAAACAACTGTCACAATTGCCTCAGCATTCAACTAGAACAAATCTCATCTGCTGTGAGAGAAAGAGTTGAACCCATTATGTAGGTGAAGGGTAGGGAGGGGGACCCACATTATAAACAGGTTAATCCACCTTAGACCACTACACTCAGGTAGCTGCACATTTAAACCTGTTGTATTTCAGTGCCATCATGATGACATTCCTTTCTCCTTCCCCCCCCCCGCACACACACACACACACACACACACACCTGTGTAAGGACATGGCGGTCCAAAGGTGGGACGCATGGTGAAACCAAAATGCCAAAAAAAAGCAGGGAAACAGGTGAAGGGAACCCGAAAAGACAGCGTAAACAAACGCAGACATTCATCTCAGACGAACGTTCCCCGTTAGTTATTTATTCAACTCAGACGCGGCCAGATGTCCTAAGTCAATTATGAGCTTGGGTCCATTAATTATTTATTTCACCTGGATTTAGCCGAGCACGTCGAATGAGCAGTAACAAGCTAGGCAAAGCTGAGGAGCCCATCAGGCATCTGGGTGACAATTCGTTAGCCATAAGATTGTAGATTAATTAAGCATAAAGCCAGTTTCATGGTATTTTGACTGGCGTAAACATGGGAAGTGCCATGGGATATTTAATATCCACAGTGAGTCAGGTCATCGGTTGAAGGGCTCATACGAAGGACGGCACCTTCTAGGACAATTACTTTGCTACGCTCTCAAAACAGATGCATTAAAAATCAACACATTACGTGTTGTCTAGTTAAGGACAACAAGTTTTGTGTTGCTGTCAACACACTCTGCTCAGGGGCTTTCCGTTAAACAAATAAAGCCAGCCCACGACAGCCGTCTGATACTGGCTGAGTAACCCTTTGAAGCGGTGGTGCAAGGGCCAATCTACTTCTGGATTTTGTGCCAACTTCTGCTCTTAATTATTTAATTAGTGAAATAATGTCTTAATCAGACATTTGTATATGCACCAGCTACAGCCACAGACTGCTAATGTGTCCTAAAGATGTTACTGTGATCGAGTACAGGACCAGCATCATTTATAGCGCTGTCAGAAAAATAAATGAAGGTAACTGTTTGGAACCAAAACTAGCTCACAGTTGAGCACTCCTGCTTGAAGGTGTAAGACCACAAAAATGCCACTACAATGTTCTAATCTGAACCATCTAAAGCTGATATAACACCTGCTATTGGTAAGTGAACAGGAAACGGAAGAAAAAAATAACATTCCAAAACACCTGCTTTTCAAAGATCTGTTAGGACAGGGATCTAAGTTATGTTAGGTTATGCTATTGCAGCTATCAAATTAGAGGGTAAAATGTTATCACATTCGTCTTCTCAACCTTTGCATCAAACCACCCGACTCTGCTATGCTATTGACTGGCTATACAACATTTGACCTTCCATGCGCATCTAGTCATCACTGTTACTGCCCTCAGTTCACCTCAGTGAAGGCTGAACAGAAGATCTGGTGCTATTGAAGTGCTGAACGTTATCCTGGGTTAAATAGCCGATATTCAGGAAAGTCAGGTTCTGTGTTTTCATTGACTAGTTTTGTCTAAGTTTTGTCTAAGTTGCTAGCATAACTTTTGTTACCCTCTGTGCACACTGTAGTCCGTTTCCTGGTTGTCCCTTTCATTCATTCATTTACTCTGTGTCCCGTTTCATGTCTCCACCTTTCCACTCCTTATATGTACTTCCTTCATGTCTACTGTCATTGTTCCCAGCTGTGTATAGTTTAGATTCTAGTTAGTTAAGTTCATTTCTGTCTTTCGTTGCCAGATAGTTATGTGTCCCGACCATACTCTCCAGCTTTTATTTCTGATTGATTTCTGTTACGAACAATTTTGTCTTAGACTTCCGTCTCTTGCTTTATCCGTCTGTTTTGACCCATAGTTTCTCGACCCGTTTTGGCTTATCGACTTTTGTTTCTGGATTCTATTTTTGTTTGTATCGGCCCTTTGCCTGTGACATCAAGTTCTTATTGGATTATCCCTGTTATCTCTGTTTGCCGCCTTCCTCACCTCTATACTCTGCCGACAAGATAATGAAGACTTTGTACTCACTTCTGTGGTCATGCTACTGGGTCTAATTGTTAGGGGATGTCTTCTCGTTTTTGAGAATGTAATATAGTCAGGTTCACCGTCTTAAAATTGCAGATTATTTTCTTTTTATCCCTCCAACGACAGTTGTCTTCACAGCCAAATGTCTGCGCATTTATTTTTGTATTAATTGCAAAAATAAGTATAGAAGCTACATGATGATGTGAAACGAGGCCTAGTGTCTAGACCAGGGGTCGGCAACCCTGGGGAGAGCCGCAGGGTGTGCTGGCTTTTGTCGTGACTCAGCACTTAATCGATCGATTAAAGCAGTGGATTACACAGTTAACTCGCCTCACCTGGTTTCTTGGGTCTGAATTAGTTGCTGGTATTAAGGCGAAAACAAAAACCAGCACACCCTGCGGCTCTCCAGGACCAGGGTTGCCGACCCCTGGTCTACACAGAGCCGCCACTTAACAGGGTCAACGCTAGCAGAGCCTGAACACATAGCCATGGACTAGGGCTGGATGCATGAGCCTGAACACATAGCCATGGACTAGGGCTGGATACAGAGCGTACCCTTCACAGCACGCACTCTCTGGCTGGTGGGAAAATAAGAGCCGCGCTTCACCAATTAATCAGAGATTAGAGAGTCTTTCCTGACAGCAGCTCACCTCCTGACTGAAGCCTTCTGGCCTTCTCCGTCTCGCGTAAATACCGCACGTTATTAGCAAGTCTGTAATTAGCGCGGGAATCAAGATTTTCATTCAAGTCTGTTGACTGACAATAAAAACATGTAGCTGGCAAGTTGCATTTCCTGGTAACAGATTAATTATATATTTTGCAGGTGATGACTGCCAGACCCTCAAGGAGGCAAAGAAATTGAGTTATTTATTTTATTTTCTTCTGGAAAGTTCATTGGAAACCCACTTGTGTGTTAAATGCAGGGATCGGTCTTGATCACCGAGTGAAAGATGGCGGTGTCAGTGGGCACGAGATAAAACCCACACACATCAACAGCAAGGCATTGTGGGATGTCTGTCAGGCGAGGGGAGTCATTCAATCACAATTCCCACACTGGTGCCGGATAAGAGCACTGACAGAGAGCCTGTTTCCTGCATGAATACCCGATGCTTTTATCCATTCAGGGCGAAATTATCCCGCAAATGCAAGACCCGCTGCAGCAGAGCGAGTGTTGAAAAGCGTGGCCCGTTTCCAGGGCCGGCTCTAACGAGGAGACAGTTTGTGCGACCGAGATACGGGCACGTTCGCGTCCTCGCTGTTTTAACGTTCTTCACAAGTACACCACGCGCTCCAGCCTGTTCCTTTCCATTTCCCCTTTTTTTAGCGCACACTTTCCATGATGGACGGGAGTGAAAAATGTATGCTTAACTTGTGAATTAAATCGGCGCACAACCTTTAACACCGCATTTTGGTACTGTTGAGGTTGAAACACGTTTCAAACCAACATTAGATTCTAGATTTTTGATGAGCTCTCTCAAAAGGCAACCAATGTTTCAGCAGTTAGCAGACTCCGAACCGCACAGCTTACTTATTTTAGTTTTTTTATAATTGCTTATACCCATGTCCCAAAACTGAGTACGCTTTTTCAAAACTCTTAGCACAGGTAGCACAACAGCAGTCTGTGTGGACTACACTGTGGATCATTTTTTATTGCTTTCACACAAAATGCATTCAGTGACAACATCTTTCAAAATCCATTAATTTTGTTCTCGCTCATTATTTTTACACTCAGTGAGACCTGTACACCAGCTTGTTAATGGAAATATTTGATCAGCCAATCATGTGGCAGCAACTAAATACATAAAAGCATGCCAACATGGTCAAGAGGTTCAGCTGTTCTTCAGACCGAATGTCAGAATGGGGATGACATGTGATCTAAGTGACTTTGACCCTGGATTAATTGTTGGTGCCAGACAGGGTGCTTTGAGTATCTCAGAAACTGCTGATCTTCTGTGATTTTCACGCCCAACAGTCTCTCGAGTTTGCAGAGTGGTGCGAAAAACAGAACACATATAATGAGCAGCAGTTCTGTGGACAAAAAGGCCTTGTTAATGAGAGAGGAGAAGGGCCAGACTGGTTGAAGCTAACAGGAAGGCGACAGTAATGCAAATTACACAACAGTGGCGTGCAGAAGAGCATCTATGAATGCACAACATGTCAAATCTCTAAGTGGATAGGCTACAGCAGCAGAAGACCAAATAACCACACATTACAACAGTGGTATGCAGAAGAGCATCTCTGAACATACAATGCATGAAACCTCTGAATGGATAGGCTACAGCAGCAGAAGACTAATAACTAAAAAAAAATGAGTCTAAAAAAATACCTAATGAAATGCTCACTGAGTGTATATATAGATTATACCACCGCAGAGTCTTAGCAGACTGGGGCTTTTGCTTTTGACTGGGGTCATATACAGTATGAATATAAAGAATAGGTGATCACCTAATCATCACATCACTCCAAATTAAGGCAGGAACCATAAACAAATGGGATGTATTTATTAAGTACATGTTGCTTGACAAAGTCAAGACGTCTTGGAAGGATCAAACATATTCCCATTAAGATATCGATAGAAGTATATGTCTGGGGTTAGATATGAGCCCAGCTGGTTGCTTGAGGGTTAACTGGAGGTGTGCTAAAAAAATAAAAAAGTAATGTTGTGCCTTGTTAACAGAGTGGACACATTGTGTATACACGCCTACGATGTGTTTTCGGTCCTGCCTGACAGATGCCTCTGGAAATGCGCCCATGGTTATGATGGAGGTTAAGCCTTCATTAGCATCACAGGACACAGCGACACGCCATGCAAATGACGACCTCGCGGCTCGACGGTAATGAATGCATACGCCCGTTCCTCCGCCCACGCGTCTCCCGGTGACCCCCGAGTCCCCGTCGTCCGGGCGGCCATTTTATTAATTCATTTCATCTGAAGAGGAAGCGGCAGCCTTGCCGTCGACCCCGCCGGAAAAAAAACGATAATACCTCGCGTTCAGTCAACCGCGGTGGCGGGCTCATAACATTCCCACAGTCCTTCACCGTTCTGAGCGAACAGCATCACAAAAAGAAGAAGAGGAACAGCGACACGTCGGCTGTCGCACTGCCTCCACCGAACATCAAACCCAGGAGGACTCACTGGGGGCCGACAGAAGATCCGTTTCACATATTAAATGTCAGCTGTTCACTGGAGCCCAGAGAGATTGTCAGCCGGAGTGGGGAAGGAGGTGATATAGTTTTTTTTTAAAGGACACGCGGATGAGAATGCCGGGTGGAGCACCGTGTTAAAATGAACAAAGGGGGGAGAGAGGCGCCCCATCGTCGAGCGACCCGTCGGTCGTGATTCTGCATTGGCTGCGGTCGTTCTCCTCAGCACGCCGCGGTGATTCATTAGCACAAGGCACTCAACACTGTGCACGGCCGCCAGAGAAACGTCAGTAAAACGCAACGCTCTGCTCTTTCAGTGCGAGAGACTGATGGCTTTCTGTCTTACAATTACCCCCCCCCCCCCTCCCGTTCCCCCTGTCTAAGTGTGCGTGTGTGTGTGTGTGTGTATGTGTCTGCTTGTGTATCTGTGTGCGTGCATTTTTGTGTGTGTATCTGCTCGTGTCTGTGCGTGCGTGTGTATGTTTGTGCGTGTGTTTGTGTGCACACATGTGTGCGCTAGTGAATGGATGCATGTGTGTGTGCATGTGTGTGTGTGGTGTACTTGCATGTGTGTGTAAGGCCGACATCTGGCATTATCACTCAGGGCTGGTCAGCTTGCTGGCTTCCTCTGGTATTGTGGAATATGTAGCTGTAAAGTAATTTAGGAGCATGCATCATGAACCCCCGCCTTATCTCCACGCCTTATCTCCACACCCATATGGGCAGGAGCCTGTGGGGGAAGACTCAGGCCTCCAGTCGTAAAACTCTTACGACAGGGCAACATTCTTTACGGCACGGGAAGGTTTCAGAGGGCACGGCCTGTTAGGCCCTGACCTTCTCCTGAACCCCCCTTCATTGTTCTCTCCCTCTTTACTCAGTCACTAAATGATGTGTACAGCATTGGATGTTTCATGACAAAGTCAGTTTAGATAATATTCATGTTTGGTATTATTCTGATTGTTTCAGTGCGACTGGTGCAATGATTTTATTTCTGCAACAGCAAACCCTGTACATCATAACCAACCAGGAGAAGCTGTGTGGAGCTCTGCCCCAGTGAAAGCCATGTGCCTCAACCCCCCTGCGCTTCCTGGGGAGGCGTGGCTCCAAATTACAGATGGGTGACTCATTTCTAGGGTTAACATCAAAGGCCAGAATTTGGATTTAAGGACAGCAAACTAAGCAATCTGGGAGAATGCAATCAGCCTCCCGTGCACTCCGTGCACGTAGTTTCTACGTACAGGGTATCTGTAGCCAGACTCCCGTATGTAGCTTTTATTACCAGGTATGACGTTTAAGACTCCGTAATTTGGTTTGCATTGTAATGTTTTTATTTGGAACTAGTATGCAATTACGTGTATGTAACCTGCCTGGTAAAATAAAATTGTTAAAACTTGATCTGTTTGGTTTTCCTTACTGACACTTAATGTTACACAGGGAATGCGTGGTTTACCCCCTCGAACTGGTCTAGGGAGGATGATTATTTCCACTTACTGTATCACGGCGTATAGCACCCGTAGACCTATGTTGGTAAATCCCTCGCCTCCGCTTGGTAGTTCATTCATGTCGAGCACAGCCGTAGCTATGTTGGTCTGCTTGGGTCCCTAGGCTGTAAACAGATATACCCGAGAGTAGCTATTCCTGCGACCTCTGTAATGACTACAGATAGCTAGTCAGTTCGTGAGACGTGCACATTACGCGCGATGTGACATGCGGTGGTACCAGCAGAGGATTGTTCAGCGAGTTCTTCTCAGTACAGGATTCCTATAGCGATCAAGTCAAAATTATAAATACGACATCCACTAATGTCGATAACTAATCTAAATTATTATTCTAAAATGGAGTCAGATAAACGAAGGTGAATCTATTGGCCCTATTGTGGAGATTCTGGGACTTTGTTAGTGGTACTACTGCCTTTGTATCGTGGTTTGTTTATTGGCTGATCTAGACTGTCTGCATAGGGGCCACTACTTTTTAACCCTATTAGTATTCATTCAGCAACACCAGAAGGACGAGCACGCTGATACCTTCAGCCCTCGCTAAATTTCGTCGTTGGGTTAGCGTTGGGTTTTACATGTGTGTGCATGCACTTGTGCACTAGTCCACCTATCTTACCGGGGGCCACGGTGCCGTGCAGGTGCGCGTGTGTGTGCCTGTGTGTGTGTGTGCCTGCATAGGTGTGAGTGTGTGCATGTACGCGTGTGCGTGTGTGTGTGTGTGTGTGTGTGTGTGTGTGGACACTCGCTGTTTCCAGGTCTTGCAGTCTTGCTGATAAATCACACACACTTTATGTTCTGTTATACTCTAAGCAGCTCAGGACAGGAGCAACACACATTGTAAATATATATCACTGTCATCACACACACTTTACGTTTTGTTATACTCTAAGCAGTTCAGGACAGGAGCAACACACAATGTACATATATATCACTGTCACCCTGCTTCCGTGCACTATTCATGATTAATTAGCTGATTAATACACGCCAATAAATCACCTTCACTTATAGTAAGGAAATGTGCCGTGTTTTCTTATGTTCAGTTTCAAACACAATACTGGTTGACTAATGGTTGCTAATGGTTGACTTTGCTTTAATAGTTTTTGTATTTGTTTACTTTTGAGTCACAATTGCCACTTTACAAAGGGCACGTGAAGTGTGAAGTTCTGGCGATATTTTCAGCTTTCGTGGCAGAATACAATCGTAATTCATGGACCAGGAGTGCACATTTGCTGGAGATGTCTGAAAGTGTGTGGGGTATTGGGGTCGGGTGTTGGGCGGTACTGGGGTGGGGAACGCAGTGGATGTACCAGCGCGGTATATTCCATATGTTGTTTAATATTGGACTCCTGAAAGCATATTCAAAAATATAAGCGTGTGCATTTTCCCATTTCTTTCAGATATTATTATTTTGTCTCGTTCACATAGTTTAACCTGTTGGCTAAACCTAATGCCTGTGAAAACCCAGGAAAGAGTACTAAAACGCTGCTTGCATGAACAGCTACAACAGGCTGAAAACAGCCTCACAACACCGCTTAATTTAATTTGACAGTGTGGAAGTCTGAGAAAGACAACAGCCAGAGGGCAGGCACACAAATAAAACTCTGATCTTTCAAAGAAAATGAATGTGAATTTGCCATAAAAACGCGTAGAGCGCACATCGAGACTTGGCTTCTCCGCATTTCCATGCTTCTCGACGGAGGTAAGGACTTCAGACCACTTTACAGCTTTATAATTGCAAGTAATCACCGTTCATCTCCAGGCAGAGCTTGTACCTGTTAGCCCTTAACGGTTGCCATAGCAGCCCTAAAATTGAGACGGTCCTCACAGTAAAATGTCCAGTATTCCTGCCCCTCTAACAGAGTACATGCACTCAGTGAGCACTTTGTTAGGTATTTATTAGACTTATTTTTGCAGACTTATTGCTCTTCCACTGCTGTAGCGTATCCACTTACAGGTTTGATGCGTTGTGTGTTCAGATGTGTGGTTATTTGCATTACTGTCACCATCCTGTCAGCTTTTACCAATCTGGCCCTTCTCCACTGACCTCTCTCATTAACAAGGTGTCTTTGCCTTGACTTATGGAAGCAGAGTATGTTCTAGAAAGGGATAAATACACCAGAGGATGTAATATAAATGGCTTGCATTTATATTGCGCCTTTATCCTAGTATGTTCTAGGACACTATGATTTGTGTCAGGAAGATGTCTGGGAGTCTGCGTGCCGCAGTGGGAAAACAAAAGCAAAAGACAGTGGACAGTGCCACATTCATTGGAAATATGAAAATCCCATTCATAAAAAAATAACAAGGATTAAATATAATATTAAATATGATATTCGGTACCCAAATGATTCTGTTTGTTTGTTCCTCATATGAGAATTCACTGACAGTCAGGACGTTTAATAATGCTGATCAGTTGTAACCCACAGTACCCTAGTCCCTACGCATAAACTTAAATCTTACCTGGCATTTCCAAACATAAACCAATGACATAGCAGCCAATAAGCTGAGAGAACACCCTCAGCGGTCACCTGACCGATGCTGACCAATAGTATTGCGAGACAGCCAGACTGCAGTCAGTGTCTGTAGATGGACAGCATGCTATTGGCACACATCACATTTAGCCGTTACTGGTTTCCAGCTCTTGGAATGAATGAATATATCTATTCAGGTTTTTATGTATTTTGCTCCAAGCAGCCATTTAAAGTCAGGGCTGAGACCGCTCAATGATTCAAAGAGACATTTCGCGGGCGCTTTTGGGGTTATCGCGTTTTTCGACGATGATATTCCAGCCGATGCGTGACTCAAGGCTTTTTATCCCCGCGGTTCACACACAACGTCGCCGTGTGAGAACGGGTGTTTCAGGAGGAATCGAGGTGCGTGCCAGGGCTCGTTTCCTCCTTTTACACAGTGTTGGCAGCGGGAGAGGCTTAATGCGTTCTCCGCCGTGGTGCACGTGACGCGGGACGGGTGGGAGGACGGGGGCGGAGATCCTTTCACTTCTTTTAAAACCATTTTTTTGGATAATCCGTCCGTTACTGCTCAGTGGAAGATGCAGCGGTCTTTGATGACAGTTATGTGACATTCCTCTTTGTGATCTGGAGGAAACTGACATGGATCAGAACACTAGGAAGACATTTTATCTCCAGGAAGACATTTTTTTCTTAAAACTATATTTGAGCTTTTTATGCATGTAATAAGCTCAGCACTAATATTGTGCATTCTGTTCCACATCTCTATACTACTACTACCACTACTACTACTACTACTACTACTACTACTAATATTGCTACTACTACTGCTGCTACTGCTGCTGCTGCTACATCTACTACTACTACTGCTGCTACTACTGCTACCACTATTACTACTATAATTACTACTACTATTACAACCATGACTATTACTATTGCTACTACAACTACTACTACTGTTACTATTAATACTACTACGACTACAACAGCTACTATTGCTACTACTACTACCACCATTACTACCATTAGTATTAATACTACTACTACAACTATTACCACTGCTACTACAACTAGTGGGCGGTCTGTATCGTAGTGATTAAGGTAAATGACTGGGACACACAAGGTCGGTGGTTCTGATCCCACAATAAGATCCGCACAGCCATTTGACCTTTGAGCAAGGCACTTAACCCCGCATTGCTCCAGGGGATAATTGTCTCCTGCTTAGTCGAATCAACTGTACGTCACTCTGGATAAGGGCATATGCCAATAATGTAATGTAATGTAACTACTACTACCCTTACTAGTAATACAACTACTATGACTGCTACTACAACTACTACTACCATTACTATTAATACTACTACTACAACTATTACGACTGCTACTACAACTACTACTACCATTTATATTAATACAACTATTTCTACAACTACTACTGCTACTACTACTGCTGCAACTGCTATAGGTGCCCGTGTTTGGGATGGCTCGTTATACGGATGAATGACATTGAGCTACACGATTCATGGTAGCCATTTTCCACCCTCATATCTGCTGGAGGTACAGTAGGAGGTGTTTAATCATCTCCTGCTAGCGAGATGATAAGGCGGCCAGATTGGGAAAAGGGCCGGTTGGGAATTTGTTCAGGACACCGGGGAGGCCACTAATATTTAAGGTGCTGCGGGAACAGTAATGACTGCCGTGAGTATGCCTGTAACTGAGCCACTAACACCTCTACCAGCATCAATTTAATCTCCCCCGGTCTTCCCAGAGGTTTGGGTGTTGTTCCAGTCGCTGGAAAAAATAAATATATAGTCACTTCAAACAGTGAATCACTGTCTGTTTAGATACATCTCTTATTCTTGTTGGGAGTATTGGACTCGTAAATAGCACTACCTTGACACACAGCAGAAGCCATATTGCAGTGTGTTGTATTGCATTGACTGGGAGGGCATTGGATTGCAGTGAATTGTATTGCAATGCATTATATAGTGTTGAATAGCACTGTGTGCCATTCAGTCATGCACAAATTGAATGCAGGACGCATGAGAACATGTAGTGAACATCAAGCACGCGAGAACACCCTGGTAGCACATGAGCTATGAGTCTTGTGTCTGTTTACAGGTGGCGGGCCTGTGCCCCCAAAAGACAGTTGATTGACGCCCCTCTCAGCGTCTGTGGGCACTCTGCCACGGGATAAGGGCATGTAAGCCAGTCTGGCAGTGTGTATCATGATTTGTAGGCCAGAGTCAATGTTATGCTAAGGACCAGAAATGGATGAAATATGTGATTGTTTGAGATTCAAATCCTTATATTTGTATGTCTGGTGTATTGGAACATATTAAATACTCTCACACACTGCAAAACCCCACCTTCTGGTCCTCCTGGTTGACACATTTGCATCAGGAAAGATCACTTAAGCACAGAAAAAGTATCTGAATCCAAAACGATTACGTGTTTGACCCAGGTCTCCCTGTTTGGAGAGCTTGGGCTGTGGTAGGAGTGTCGAGATCTCACCGGCACTGTGACTGTTGTGATGATTTAACTACACAGGTCAAGGAAAAGCTGAGCTAACCGGGGCCTCAGGCTGACAGCTACCATGCCTCCATCTCTTTTGAGGTGTTTTTGGCTTTTTCCGAGTTTCAGAACTGAGTCAAATGCATACATTTTGGATTCAATGACTTTTCTACATGTGCTTGTCTGGTGTATTGGAACCTATGAAACATTCTCAAAAAGCGCAAACTGTGCCCTCTGGTCCCCTTGGCAGGCCCAATCGCAGGAAAGATCAATTTAACGCAGGAAAGTATTTGAAAGACAATTACGTATTTGACTCATATTGAAGATCTCACCTGCCACTCCAAACTCCTACCTCAACATTCAAGTAGAGAGTTCATTCTAAGACCCCGTTCAGTCAGATCGATCATTTCCACACAGATGCAAAAAAGAAAGCAACAGAAACATTGGACATAAACTCGAAACACTTAAATGCAAATTGACTCCCAATTGGACTGAATAGTTCATTTTATCATCTCTTATACCAACGTTTAACCTCCTTACAGGGACCTGCAGTGCAGGATACCTTCCATAGACACGTCTAATAATAAATGATAACAACAACAACTCCTTATTTAGCTGACACATTTATCCAAAGTCATATACAGTTGATGGGACTAAGCAGAGGACAGTCTTCCCCTCAAGTAATGCAGGGTTAAGGGCCTTGCTCAAGGGCTCAAGAGCTCTACAGATTTTGTCATGGCTACGGCAGGGATTTAACGAGCAACCTTCTGGGCGCCAGTTATGTAGCATAGCCACTAGGGCACAGGCTGCTCCCAGTTGCTGCTGTTTTAATTGGTTTAAATTCAGTCAATTATCTTGCTAATTCTCAAGTCTACATCTGTCAATGGCAGCTGGAACTGTGCAATGTCTTTACATGACCTTTCTTGGCCAGTGGAAGGTCAGCATTGGGTCTTAGCTATGACATATTTGTAATAAGGCAGGATTGGTGTTATTCATTTACATATTCACAAGGGAAGCTTGCTCTGTACATACATGGATCTGCAAATGCATCTAGATTGCTTAATCGATTCACTCAGGCAGTTGTATAATCCTATCCAGTTGACACCGTGATCTCCTGAATCGACACAGGTGTCAACCATGGGATGTGTTCAAAGGGCAGAATGTATGTTAGCAGTCTTGGATATGAATGTGTGTTTAATAACCTTCTGCCTCCAAATAAAATAAATACATATACTGCAGTATACCTGCGGTATACGTAACTCACAACTAATTCAAAAATTCATGTTTATATTATATTAAAATAAATATCACCCCTTCAGAACGACCAAACTGAATTGAGCCAGGTATATCCAATTTTCTTGAGAGACCAGACTAATCACTTTTAACATGGTCCACCTCAGCTGATTTGTAATTCTGCCCGTGTTCACTTGGATGTCTGCAGAGTATCACTGACTTTGTGAGGTTTCCCAACTGAGGCAGCAGATCAGATCAGTCAGGTTGTCTTGAAGGACACTGGACTGTTACGGGGCATAAAGCTGAGCAAAAAAAGATTGTCCAAGCTTTTAGACCTTCCTAGGCTGCAGTCCATTAAGACCATTATGGCAAAATGGGAAAAAGAAGAAAAAAAAAAATGCCGCAAACCAGAAATAACCAAGATCAGACTGTCCTCCCTGTTTGGAGCGAACGCACAAGAGGGGCGAATGACACGGAAGTGACTGAGAGGCCAGCGACAGCTCCGACCATCAGCCCAATCAGCGGGCCCTTCAGCACTCCACCGAGTTAGCCCCCTGTGGGAGAGAGGCTCGGCAAACGGCACTTCTGAGAGAGGCCGACACGGAGTCCGCCAGAAAGCCGCGTGACAGACCCTGAGACCTTCTCGGGGAAGGTTTTGCGCTCTGATTTGAGTTGAGCGGAGATCTTTATTCCAGCTTTTTCGAGCCGGCGGTTTTTCTGCGAAACGCACAAAGTCCATCGCCGAGGTTAACACCGTCTTCGCTGACAGGCCTGGCGGTGGCTGTATCATGCTGCGGGCTTTTCTTTGATGGGGGTGAGGCTCTGGTTTACCCTCCAGGGCCAGATGAATGGAGTCAAATACTGCCTTCAGTCCACAAAGACTGATTTTCACAACATTTATTTCAGCTTATGAAGTATTGCCTCAGGGACAAGTATAATTTTGATTTTTATTTTATATTTTTATCCGATTTTTTCCCTTTTTCTCCCAATTGGACCCCGTCTAATTTAATTAGAGCTAGTATTAGATACACCGCCCGTTTACTTGGTTGTACATTAGAGTATGTCAAATGAGGAGGGGGACGTCAAATGTGGATGCACGCCGATGTGTGAAAGGGATTTTGACTGGAAGGGAACGGAAAATTGACAGACATACACAATGATATAAACACTCATACAGTCTTGTTTTCCTGGAAGTGTATTGGAAAACTTCCAATTTTAGATTTAAATATGTACGATAAGATGTGTTTGTGTGGTTCTGAGGACATGACTAAATTGAGGTACAGGTGAATTTTGATTCCAGCCCGTCTTTCAGGCCCTGCGCTCATGTTAGACGGCTGCTTCCCACTCTGATCCTTTTCAGGGAAGCCGTTCGCTCTCTAATAGAGAGTGAGAGCGGGCCCCCCCACCCTTCCGCCGAACTCTCCGGAAAGGCTCGGCGTGTCCGCGTGGTTTTCTGACTGCGAAATCACGCACCGCCCCCGCCCCTCGCCGGGGTGTTGGGATTAAAAACGAATTCAGAGCTCCGCAGGACGCTGAAGAAAGAGGGCAGATACTGTCTCTCCCTGCTGGTTCAGACTGCCAGTGACTCACAGGAGGTCAGGGAGTCAGACACTGCAGGCTGTCTCTCCCTGCTGGTTCAGACTCCCTGTGACTCACAGGAGGTCAGGGAGTCAGACACTGCAGGCTGTCTCTCCCTGCTGGTTCAGACTCCCAGTGACTCCCAGGAGGCCAGGCTGTGTGTGTGCCCTGCCTGAGGGAGTCAGACACTGCAGGCTGTCTCTCCCTGCTGGTTCAGACTCCCAGTGACTCACAGGAGGTCAGGGAGTCAGACACTGCAGGCTGTCTCTCCCTGCTGGTTCAGACTGCCAGTGACTCACAGGAGGCCAGGCTGTGTGTGTGCCCTGCCTGAGGGAGTCAGACACTGCAGGCTGTCTCTCCCTGCTGGTTCAGACTCCCAGTGACTCACAGGAGGTCAGGGAGTCAGACACTGCAGGCTGTCTCTCCCTGCTGGTTCAGACTCCCAGTGACTCCCAGGAGGCCAGGCTGTGTGTATGCCCTGCCTGAGGGAGTCAGACACTGCAGGCTGTCTCTCCCTGCTGGTTCAGACTGCCAGTGACTCACAGGAGGCCAGGCTGTGTGTGTGCCCTGCCTGAGGGAGTCAGACACTGCAGGCTGTCTCTCCCTGCTGGTTCAGACTGCCAGTGACTCCCAGGAGGTCAGGGAGTCAGACACTGCAGGCTGTCTCTCCCTACTGGTTCAGACTGCCAGTGACTCCCAGGAGGTCAGGGAGTCAGACACTGCAGGCTGTCTCTCCCTGCTGGTTCAGACTCCCAGTGACTCACAGGAGGCCAGGCTGTGTGTGTGCCTTGCTGGGGGAAGTCAGACACTGCAGGGCGCCCTGACGCAACACTCATACACACTCTGAGTGGTGATTGGATGACCCCGTCAACAATGCTGGCTCTTTTTGGGGCATTTGCCATCTCGGGCGAAAGGCAGGAATACACCCTATTCACTCACACACTCATACCCACGGGCAATTTAGACTCTCCAATCAGCCTAACCTGCATGTCTTTGGACTGTGGGAGGAAACCGGAGTACCCGGAGGAAACCCACGCAGACACGGGGAGAACATGCAAACTCACAGAGAGGCCCCAGCTGACGGGGATTTGAACCCAGGACCTCCTTGCTGTGAGGCGGCAGTGCTAACCACTGCACCATCCGTGCCGCCATTATTATTATTATTATTATTATTATTATTATTATTATTATTATTATTATTATTATAGTAATAATAATCACTGATGCCCAGGTGTTTGGGGCCACAGTCATGTCTAAAGAAAAGCTTTCCCTTGGCTTATGTTTCTTCCAAGATCTGGGGCACCGTTTTAAGTGTTATGTTCGATGAAACATGGAAAAGCTAGCCTGACAGAAAAAAAGCAAAAAGAAAACACCTTCAAAGCTCCATATTATCTCTCAAAGGATAATGAGTCCACAAAAACCCAGCAGTCTGTCTCCTTCCGGTCGTCAAGGGAACGAACAAACAGCCAAACTCAAACTGTTTTGTCACTTTTTTAACACATATTGTCCTGTTAAATTCAAGACAATTGCCTTATACTGTCACAGCAGTATCCGTTTTTAACATTATGAATAAAACATTTTCCCACTTTCTTTATGAAAACAGGCATTTCTAGGCTGAAAATGATCATAATCCAAGGGAAATAACTGGGTTAACAGAACTGAAGAGATGAAAAAAAACACTTTCACTTTCTTATTTTTGATAGCTAAAACACTCCATTTTGTGAAAGCTTATAATATTTGTAAACCTAATAGACCACTTACAGACGACCTGCTGAGAATGAAAAAAGCTAAAACAAAAAAAAAACTGACAAACCAGTCACTGATGTGGGTCTGAGACTTAATTGTGAAATTACCCAACCTCCCCTGTCTTCAGCCATCTATATGAGGTTGAGTGATTGGTTAAAACCTGTGATGTATCCATAGCTTGTCTGTAGCTCCACCCATTCTGTGGCACAGAATTTGCATGCTGGACATAACAAACATCTGTTTCTCTATGTGACTTAGTGAAGATATATACAGCACATGCAAACACACACACACACACACACACACACACACACACACACCTCGTCCTTACTGTTTCCTCATATGCACAGATACCTGGACATACATGCACACACAAACACATGCATATATTCGCACAGAAACACACAGAAACACACACACGCACACACACTTTATCCTTACTGTTTCCTCATATGCACAGACACCTGGACATACACGCACACACAAACACAACCATGTTTGCACACACAAACACACACACACACACACACACACACACACACACACACCTTATCTTTACAATTTCCTCATGTGCACAGATATGGACATGTACATATACACACACACATCAGAGGATTTGCAGACAGTTCAGTATTTAAGGAGAATTTGCATTAATATGACTTATAAACAGACTTGAGCACAACACCGTCCTTTTGAGTGGCAGGCAGGGGTCTCTTACTGATGGGTATGGGACAGATAAAACCAATGACTGATACATGACCCATTTCTCTCACTGTAGAGGTAAACAAGGCACATAAAAAGCCATCCTGCACCTCTTTTAAAGCAATACCAATTCCATATAACACATATTATAATATTATATATATATATATATATATATATATATATAAATAATAATATTATAATTATAATTATAATAAGGAGGTCCTGGGTTCGAATCCCAGTCGGCCGGGGCCTCTCTGTGTGGAGTTTGCATGTTCTCCCCGTGTCTGCGTGGGTTTCCTCCGGGTACTCCGGTTTCCTCCCACAGTCCAAAGACATGCATGCTAGGCTGGAGAGTCTAAATTGCCTGTGGGTATGAGTGCGTGAGTGAATGGTGTGTGTGCCCTGCGATGGACTGGCGACCTGTCCAGGGTGTGTTCCTGCCTTTCGCCCAATGTATGCTGGGATAGGCTCCAGCCCCCCCTGCGACCCTGTTCAGGATAAGCCGGTAAAGATAATGAACGGATGGATGGATATATAATATTCTGGACAAAAAAATCTCATTCATGGAGACATGGCTCCGTGCTGGCTGAATGACTTAATGTGTCATTAAGCCATTTTTATAAAAATCATTAACGCGATTGCGTGAAATGTTCATTGGGCCTGAATAACGCACCCTTAAGAAAGGAGACGGGGCACCTGCATCGCCGGCGTTAGGCGCGGAGCGTGTTGACGTGTCTCACATTAGCGACCGGGTGGAAATGAAAAGCTCGGGCTCCCCCTGGCCCGGAGCTCCGGCGTCTTTAGCCTGCTGGAGCAGACTTGATGACTGAATTAACGAGCGCGGAGGAAAGGGGAGAAACAGAGAAGAAGAAGAAAAAAAAAAAAGAAAAAAAAAAACCAGCTGAGCGGATCCACGGAGGAACGCGTTGACACGTTTACAAATGAGGGTAGGAGGAGCAGCGCAAACAAGGCTTCGGCGGCGCGGGACGCATTTGGAGGGGCACGCGGTAATTAAAAACGCCGCGCGGAGGCCCGGGGACCTCTCCCGCCGCGGTGAACCCGAGATGAGAGCGCTCCGTGTGGGTGTCGGGGGGGTCAGCGCCGGCCTCTGTAATTGCCTGAGTGGAGTGGGGCTCCTGGAGCAGCCGGCCAAGCTCGGCCTCATCCCTCTGGGCCGGAGCGGGCTCCGAGCAGCCAGATTTCCATCAATGGCAGCTGCATAATCACACACCGGATAGATACCCATCCACCAGAACTCCTGCCGTACAGTGTATTAGGCCGGGCCCTGTGTTGATTCAATTTCCCCCTCTCACACTGAAGAAATCTATTTTTATAGTTTTTTACATTTATTTTCATGTCATGAAAGGTTTCTTTTGGTCCCATATTATTCTGCTCATTATGTACACCCTAACCTTTCCGCAGTGCAAAATTACTGTACTGAATGAGAAAATAACAAGATATAAGAAAGCTGTCATCGAGCTTGAAGACAGGTTATTGAAAGCTGTGTACTTCATTGATTAAATTAGCAAGTAACCTTTATATTGTAATAAAGATGGAGATGGGGTTGACGAACTTTCCATTTTGGCCATAATTCTGCCAAATTATAGCAATGGGTAAATTGAGCTCAGCAAAATGGACACTATTTTCTAGTGAATGCATTTCTGAAATGGGTTTTCTTCATCAAAACAAAAGTGCCACATTTGCCATTAGTAAAACATCAATACTGACAAATTCCCCTCCCGGGCACTGCAGCTAGATTACATTTGGATGGGTGATGGATGGGTGTTTACCATGCAGCTGACCTGTAAGGCATATGGGAATATTCACATAATTATGCTCAGCAATGTGTTGAAAACGGCCACTCCATACACAAGTAAAGTCAGTAGTCAAGTAAAGTACACAATCAGTAAAGTGCACAGTCAGTAAAATGCACAATCAGTAAGTAAAGTAAAGTAAAGTGCAGTCAGTAAATTGTACAGTCAGTAAAGTACACAATCAGTAAAGTACACAATCAGTAAAGTACACATTCAGTAAAATACACATTCAGTAAAGTCACATTCAGTCAAGTACACAGTCAGTAAAGTGTACAGTCAGTAAAGTACACAGCCAGTAAAGTGAACAGTCAGTTAAAAACACTGTCAGTAAAGCGCACAGTCAGTAAAGAACACTGTCAGTAAAGTGCACAGTCAGTAAATAACACTGTCAGTAAAGTGCACAGTCAGTAAAGTACACAGTCAGTGAAGTCACGTTCAGTAAAGTACCCATTCAGTGAAGCCACATTCAGAGTAACATGGCCAACATTGTCTCCATGAACAGAAGGCCGTGTAAATTGCAGAATGAGGGCAGACCTCAGTGAATAACTAATTACTTGAATTTGCTACAAGAACGGGAAGCCTAAAAATATTAATATCAAGCTGATAATTGCTATTGCTTTATTCCCACTGTGGAAGCAATTGTTAATTCAACAGCTAGCAGACCTTCCAAAACAACAGCATACTTTAAGTACCCCTTTGCTTCGCAGTTTCAGATGTGTTTCCACCAGTGTGGCTTCTGAATGAAGTGCTCCCCCTGTACGCACGCGTGTGTACCGTGCTCCGCCGCGTTTACAGAGAGGACAGGACCTGTTTGCATGTCTGTGGACCGTGGAGCTACACGCCGCCCTTGAGTCTCTCTCCGTGTTGTCATTAGCGTTCTCTACCCTCGGTTTGTCCCGTTGCGTGTCATATGTGGGAGTTCTCCCCCGGGCTGAGATAACCTCCCCGCATGCCCATATTGAGGACTACTCTCATCGTTGGCTACGACTCTTTTTGTCCCACCGGGATTGGAGCGATCACATTCCACTTACAGTCCTTCATATCCTCCTCCTCCACGCTCCTAAAATCTGTGCTTCCATTCTCCAGCCAATTCAGCGGTGATTTCACCCTCAGTAGCGCAGGCTTGTCCTGAACACGCCGATCCCTTGTCTGGGTCACGGTGGATTAAACTGGCCGCTACCCCCATAATAACTTCTCCATCGTGCGGATGTCTGCTTGGCTGTGTTGACTGGTCATACCGGGTGTAAAGCTTTACAATACGATCATCATTAAAAAAAGAAAAAAAGATGTTTTCATACAGCTAATATGTTCGTGTTGCTCATGGGGGAAGGCCAGTACCCTGTAGGACCCGGTATGTTGGTGCTTCAAGCCCAGGTGTAGCCGTGGTAAGATCTATTCTCTTCTGTTTAATCTAATCAACTGCAAGTCACTTTGGTTAAAAGTGTCAGCTACATAGCAAATTATAAATAATTATGAATCCATAATATCATCATTAAAAAAAGCTAAATGATGTTTCCATACAGCCTATGTGTTTACATCTTGTAATCTGTTCTAGTTTGAACAGAACGTATGAAAAGTGTTTTATAAATAAGAAAGAGTCTATAGCTTGCATGTGTTTGATTGTTGGATTATTATGTTACTTCTAACCAAACCATCATTACTATATGTGTTGACCACAAAATAGGACCTAGCATGAGGAACAAACTGTGTTAAACAGAAATAGGTGGTGTTATACGGAATGCAGGTTAATCTCTTGAGTACTGACAAGGCCGAGTGTGTGATTATGGTCCCTATCTTTCCCTAACCCCCCTCTGTAGGTCAGGATTTAATGAGAATAATTAGGAACATTCCTGAGAAAAGGCTTTTTGATCATGCTTTTGTGCCATGGACATGATTTCCGGTTGACCTTTCGAGCAGGACGCTCCTGGAAACGCAGGCCTTTACTCGGCAATAATTCATTAGCGCTTATTTAGCGGGAGACTCGGGGGTGGGGGGGGGGGGGAACGACACACACAGAGGACACTCCAGTTTTCACCCAAAACCTCCAAGTCTACAACGGTGAATGTCATCGCACAAAGGAAAGCCTTTACGCTGCTATTCCTCGCTCTGAAACTTTTAATGAAGCGTGGAGAGGACAGAGAAAAGATGGAGCTGCATGGACATGATTCATCTTCCTTAATCCTGGCCTAATTAACGCTGGTCACCTTTTATCATCCCGGCACTAGGAGGACAGCGCACACACTGCTCATGGGTCTGCTAATTAAATGTTCGGCACTCTTAGCAATCAGAGGGTTTCATCTTTTTCATTGTGCATATTTAATTAAATCTCCAGATAATGTTTGTTCTGCGAGGCGACTTAAAATCTCTTATGTTGCCTGTCATAAGACATCCAAAAAGGTAGCCTCACAATGTTTATTAAATACAATAACAATAAAGAACTCAATTGATCCCTAATTCCAGGCTACTGGTTAATAGCACAGATGCATCTATGCATACCAGCATTCTTGAAGACCCACACTCAAGGGTTCAAATGTATATACTCTTCAAATAATAGTAAGAATAGTAAGTATTGGTCATTGTATAATACTGTACAACAACAACAACAACATACACACACATATGCACACACACATACACATGCATACACACACACACATACGCATACACACACACACACACACACACACAAACACATACACACACTGTCATGTAACTGAGCAAGCTGATTATCCCATGCTATGTCACTAGACCCATACTGTCTCAGTTTGCCTGCTCAGTCCTAAACTTTCACAAGTTAAGAGACGGCAAGGCTTTGAAGTACATGGGCCTGCAACTATGCTGCTTCCTTACTGTTTTGTTTTGTTTTCTATTTTTTCTCAATCGCCACAAAATACAGTCCCGTTAGCCTTAGAAAAATATTGCTCTGCATAATTCTGTTCGGAACCGGCAAACAACCATGACATGACTTTGCCTTGCCATAGAAATGACAGGAAAACTGAGCAGGTTTTAGTCCTATAATAATCATAATAATAATGCCTTATTTAGCTGACACTTTTATCTAAAGTCACTTACTAAGCAGGGACAATCCCCCCTGGAGCAATGCGGGGTTAAGGGTCCCAACAGCTGTGCAGGTCTTATCATGGCTACACCGGAACTTGAACCACCAAACTGGGTCCCTGTCACATACCTTAACCCTCATTCACTCAAGGGTAGTTGACATGGTTAGGAACCTTGCAATGACAGTGACAGTGTGAAAACATCACCTCATTCTTTTTCTGTGAACTGCAGCCTATATTCCAAGATAAGCACATGCCAAGTAACATCTCCCGATGGTTACCATTTAGTCATTGTGGGAAATGTTTTTATTAAAAAATAAAGATGCTACACTCAACTGAATTATGCATACAAGTCCTAGGTTTTAGGCCAGGCAGTGTACAATGGAATGCCAGTTAGTATGTCTGTCAGCAAGAAGCTATGTGCAAATCCATTCCCTCAAATATTCACTTTGTGCTGCTTTGTGCAGTTCAGAGAGGCATTTAAATGGAATTCCTGAATACCCAGGCAGGTCAGCAGAAACTAAATATGTAAAAATCCTTCACCTCACACAGAACCTGCCTGGGCCCATTGAGAACATACACTAAAATACTCCAGATAGTCTCTTTAGAATATAATTGTGCTAGGGAAAGGCCATCTTGCCTATGTGACCAGTAAAGGGACTATAACAATGTGCTGAACAGCTAATTATGCTCAACCGATGCCCCCAATTTGTACAAACGGGGCGCTATTTATAAAAATATGTTGGGTATACACCACGGCCATGGCTTAAAAAAGGTACATTATTCATAAACAGTGAATAGTGACGGCTGGTATTCAGTAAAATATCACAATACACCAGTAAAAATATCCAAAAGGATATCGAATTCAGGGTAAAATCTGCTCTACGAGAGCTTATTTAAGGCTAAACATTCTCTCTGGTCCTCTAAGTGCTGAAGCCGGAACAGGGCGGGGCTTTGGCCGTCGCTGACGACGCTGGCACCCCAGGGTTTGCGGCAGAAACACTCGTCAGGATGCAGGGGAGGGGGTCGGCCAATACGTCCTACCCCCCCCGCCTCCTTGCTCTTCCCTGGCTGACAGTTCATTCGCCGTCCTGATGAAATGGAGAAGATCCATCACCGCCTCGGCCTCGTCTGTCACAATCACCCGCCGCCTTGTGCGCCCGGGAGCGACGCCGGCGTGTTCGGCATTCATGTATTCTCGCATTAAAATAAAATAAAATAAATAAAAATAAAAGTGTCAAAAGCAAGGGCGGCATGGATGGTGCAGTGGGTAGCACTGCCACCTCACAGCAAGGAGGTCCTGGGTTTGAATCCCCGTCGGCCGGGGCCTCTCTGTGTGGAGTTTGCATGTTCTCCCCATGTTCACATGGATTTCCTCTGGGTACTCCGGTTTCCTCCCACAGTCCAAAGACATGCAGGTTAGGCTGACTGGAGAGTCAAAATTGCCTGTGGGTATGAGTGTATGAGTGTGTGAGTGAATGGTGTGTGTGCCCTGCGATGGACTGGCGACCTGTCCAGGGTGTATTCCTGCCTTTCGCCCAATGTATGCTGGGATAGGCTCCAGCCCCCCTGAGACCCTGTTCAGGATAAGCGGGTTCAGATAATGGATGGATGGATGATGTCAAAAGCAGGGTTGGATGGAGCTGTGGCCGATTGTCGCCTGGAGGCTGGGTGAATTCCTCCGTCTGAACCAGCCGGATGCTGATGTGGTCTTGGTGCCGACCGACCGGCTGAACTTTGGCTGAAAAAAGTTCACAGAAGCTGAGAGGATACAATGCAGCACACGCTGTACCACGCAGTACCGGTCTGCAACCAGCCAGCCTCTTTCCTAATATATCGGTGTCTGTGATGTGAAGTTCATGTATACTCAGTGACCGCTTCACTTACAGTTTACAGAGAATGGTGCGAAAAACAAAAAACATCCAGTGAGCACCAGTTCTGCGGGCAGAAACACCTTGTTAATGAGAGGTCAGAGGAGAAAAATAAGTCTAAAAGGTCCAGATACCAATACCAAATAAAGTGCTCAATGAGTGTATATACACTTTGTTAAGCAAAATAGATCAACAATTAATCGCAAATCTGTGACCCTGCCAATAACTACCAGATGGGTACAAAACACTCACATATACCCACACACACACGAACACGCACACACACAATGACCAGATCATTAAAATATTTTGCCATATATGAAAACATGCAATGTCTAATGTAGGTTTGTGCTTCTGACAGACCATATTGCAGATACAGATTACAGCAGCCAGCAGTACTGGTGTAAAATGGCATAGCAGTACAGTTTGTCCACTGCCTGTTCTAACAGAGGCGCTAACAAGATATTATCACTCTTTTGGTACAGCATCTGGTGCTTAAAAACCTTGATGAAGCACTGATTGATATTAATTGCTCTTTGTGCGCTTTGAATTTTTGAATCCACACCCAACAGAAGCAATGTGCTAAGATAAATAAATAAATAAATAAATAAATGTAGGCATAATAGTGAAAAGGCAGATTCTGACACAATCTCAGTGAATTCAGTGGGTTCTGTTTAGACAATGCAAACTCTACGGATAAACATAGCACAAACTCAACTGGAAATTCCCTTTGGCTAATTCCACATCAGGTGCTGGTACCACTTTTGAACAGGTGATATCACCTGTAGATGTGCTGAGGGAGTGACTGAATGATGGCAAACGATCTCAGCAGTTCCTCTATTTCCGCCATTTTATGCCAACTGCCACTTTTGATTTGAATTGATGGGGAGTTACGGACCACTTTTCCCCAGAGGAGATGGATGACGGTTCCAGATGACATGTTTTCTGCTTGGAAATGCATAATTAAAAGCTGCTGCTTGTCTTCCTCAAAACCACAAACAGGACGTTGTCACTCACATTTTGCCAAACAAATGCAACAACAGCTAAGGGTGGGGGGAAGGGGGGGGGGGGGGGGTAACAGATAACAACAACAGCTGTGGTGACTATGGTGGACGAGAAAATAAGAATATCTGGTAAATTGTGTAAAGGTTATATTAGCAATTTGGCAGCTGATTTTCCATCACACAAGCCTGTCGCCACTCCTTGCATAGCAGTGAATGTGTGAGACAGGATTATCTCCTACTCAGCTGAAGTGTGACATTTTATAAGCGAACCACATAAAACAACCAGCAAACTACTGATTTACAGTGTTCGCAAACCACACACAATAACCAGCAAACCAGCGTTTTAGTGCTCTCAAACCACACACAATTACCAGGAAACTAGCATTTTATAGTGTTCTCAAACCACACACAATATCCAGCAAACTAGTGCTTTTATAGTGTTCTTAAACCACAAACAATAAACAGCATACTATTGTTTTACAAACAAGTGTTTCACATTTGGGGGCTAAGATATTGTTCATACAGTAACAGCCAAATTTCTGTTATTCCGCACTGTAAACAACAGCTGTTAGGTTTCCGGATATTATAATACTGTTTTCTTGCTTTTAAACATAGGTATAGAAGGGATATTATTTCCACACCTGCCCAAAAAAAAAGCAGGTAGAACAGGTGAAACCCTCAGGGAGAATGCCACTGTGCCAGGTCGTCACGGTTACCACTCTGAAAGTGGCAGTTGGAAGTGGCAGTTGGAAGTGGCGACATCATTGCTGCCTCCAGTGTCCAGTGGGGCCCGGGGACAGAGGGAGGGCTTATCAGAGAGCTCCGCAGTGTGGTTAAAATCAACCGGCTCTGCCCTGATTGGTCACCTGAAGCACGGCGATGTCAGGGGCCAATTACCGGGCAGACACGGACACGAGGACACACCGGTGACTGTGCTGATAAGTGAGGGAGCGCAGAGGAGGACTGGAGATTGATGAACACGCTCGGCAAATTAACCGGCTGTCTTCCCACTTCCCCCGAAGGTGCGAAAACGAAGATGGAAAAAAGGGAGAGGACTTAATCACTGCCATTTTCTGACAATAAAAGATGACACTTATGACACTCGTGAAAAATTCAAATTTGTGAGAAGTATTCCTTAAAGAAGCTCTGGCTTTCTCAATCAATCGAGCAGGATTGTCAGTTTGCACAGCAGTATATTCGAATGTGCCAAATCACATTTTACAATTCCCATCAAGTTGATGTTGGGCCTCAATAAGTAAGTAGTTAAATTAGCATGGTGCTGCCGGCTTTGCAGTCAGTGACACACAGAGCCTGTAATGGACTTCCATGACATCATTCTCAGCCAATTACACATCAGAAATGACAAACTGCACAATTAGATTTTTGTTTGACTGGCAATATATTTAGTTCCAGTTGTTGCCCGAGACAGTTTCTATTATAATTCTGATTGGGAAGAATTTTGCCTAAAGTTTAGCCAGAAATATTAAAGCATGTGTTTTCTTTTAAAGAAGTATAAGGACATGTCTAAGGATTGCATTTAATGAACAATTGTCTTGACTGTCCATACTTTGATTTACAAGTAAATGCTAGAGCTGTGCTTTCTCTACTCAAACGTACTACTTTAACGTATTTTATCTTTTTTTCCCCTTAAAACATGGGTAGATATTCCCTCTAAACATGAAAAGAGTCATTACAAAATTAAACAGCTTGTTAAAAGTCTGGGCTTGTAACTGCGGTTGGAACAAACAACAGCACACACAGGGGTTGAGATTGAACTTGAGAACCACGGCTCCAATGTTCAGATGTTACAGTCAAGAAGTCTGTGCTTTCCACCAAAGTGGTCCTTGGTTTGGTTGGTGAAGTCTGTGCAGCAACATCAGGTTCAAATTATTCAAACGATTTGTGGTCATGACCAACGTAATATGTAGTCTAAGTGATTGATGAAATGTTCCAGTCGTTTGTTTAAGGATTATAAATCTGACAACCTTAAGTTAAACGCTTAATCGACTCAGAAACCAAATTTGTGTTGAGGTGCCTTCTTAATACACTTTACAGCCCTGTTTTATTCAAGTGCTACACTTACTCGGGCAGTTGACAGCAGGCAGCCACAGTATATCATGCCCCATTCATAATCACAACAGCAAACAATGCAAACGCTGTGGTTATTTGACAACACTCACAATTCAAGGCCTTAGACCCAAGAGCAAATAATTTAAGTACCACCACATGACGTGTTTTAAAGAACTGCTCCAGGCGTCTTCAACAGTAAAAGGAAATAAATTAAGTCCCTCTTTCTAGCAAGACGACAATGACAGCAGAAAAAAAGGCCCCAATTACTGGCTCTTACAATAGAGATGAAGGACATTTTATGGCGTGAAATGCACTAGTAAGGTTATTCGCAGAAACTACTTGGCGACTTGATAAAGTTTATCAGTTTGTTAGGAATAAATGTCCCCGCTGGGTCTCACATAAACAGTTTGAATAGTAATTATGTGAAGTAGTTTCTCTTCCAAACACACAGACACCAAAGTGTTATGGAAATGACCTCTAAGAAATCCACAAGCATTACTGAACCCAAAAGTGTGTGAATGTTCCCTCCCTCAGTCCTCTGAGGACCGCCAAGAGGAGGAGCATAACTGTGTAAGTAAAAGTGATATGTCCACTTTGCTGGATAACAGAACAGAGGCAGTTATAGGGGAGTCTGAGTTACGACAGATGAGCACAGATCTCAGGGTTATTAGGAATCATCAGCTCAGTTAGATGAGAAGCAGAAGCAGACACTGGGTCCTTAGGGGGAACAGAGCCTCACATACACACAGGCTAAGCCAGACAAAGCGTGTTATCAGCATTCTCTCTCTCTCTCTCTGTCTCTCTCTCTCTCTCTCTCTCTCTCTCTCTCTCTCTCTCTCTCTCTCTCTCTCCCTCTCAGTCCAAACTTCTATGGAATCAAAAGTTGAGGAACTGCAAATGTATGTAGCGCAAGGAAAATGTACTTAACATCCTGTGAAGCCAGTCAAAGCGGTTGTGTTTATTCAGCAGCTGTGAACGGCTCGACTTGAAATTAAAGAAGCCCTAGACATTGATTTGACTCATCAGGAGGACTGTTGTGGTGATTTTACTGCCTCTTTCATCTTCGCCGAAGCACTGACAGATCTCATGGAGCTCAAACTCGTCTCACCCTCCAAAAAAAAAAAGGCAATTAACATGGCCGTGAAACAAACCCTGCAAATTATTTTGATCATTAAACCAGCTGCATTGCATTGGACTTTCTTTAGACACGCATTTGAAGCAGACAAACCTTACATTCTTTGAGACCAGACCTGAGGCTGGACAAATTAAACTCTGAAATAACTCTTTGGACAGGAGGAAAGTCTCAAATAACTCTTTGGACTGGAGGGAAGTCTCAAATAACTCTTTGGACTGGAGGAAAGTCAAAAATATCGGAGGCCTAGATTTTGTCATTTAGTATTCTCATATTGTCTATGCATTCTACCATATGTGTACATCCCAGCTTATTTAGCTTTTCTCTGAAATGCCATAGACTCTCATATTTTCAAGAATGTCATGAGGATTATTTCCTTGCGTTGTCTCTGAATCCCAATGAAGCTCAAAGTTTTCATAATGTATTATTCTCATGTATATCGATCACATTTTTTGCCCCCCAACCAAGAGTCCCCCCAAAAAAATGCTTTAATAAGTTGTTAGGATTATACATATCCTTGAATGACTATACATGCACGTTCAAACCTTTCCTCGCAGTGCTTTGTGATACTGGCATGCTAAAATGAATAAATAAGAGAAAGAAAGAGAGAGCGAGAGAGAGAGAGAGAGACAGAGAGAGACAGAGAGAGGAAGGGGGAGGGCAGAGGAAATGGCTGAACTCATTGAAGAGGACTCGATAACTCTATTGATTGTGCGCTGTTTTGCAGACAGATGTTAGAAAGGTCATTGCAAGAAGCAGCACATATTAGGAGACCGCAAAACGATCGGTTTGTGTGTGTGTGTCTGTGTGTGTCTGTGTGTGTGTCTGTGTGTGTGTGTGTGTGTGTATGTGTGTATGTGTATGTGTCTGTGTGTGTGTGTCTGTGTGTCTGTGTGTGTATGTGTCTGTGTGTGTGTGTGCATGTGTCTGTGAGTGTGTGTCTGTGTGTGTGTGTGTGTGTCTGTGTGTGTGTGTGTCTGTGTTTGTATTTGTGTGTGTGTGTGTCTGTCTGTGTGTATGTATGTGTCTCAGCCGGAACTCTCAGGGAAATGCCACGAATATATTGAAGTTGTTTGTTGAAAGCCAACCGTCTGAAGCATATAAAGGGATTATGCCATTGGCCATTGACACAACCAGCGTTAAGCCTGAGCACTGGGCGTGCGTGGGCATTGTCACACCACAAATAAACGCATCCACTCACACTCCTTAACACTTTCTCAAGTGTTCTCATAGCCCACACTGTGAGTGCAGATAAAACAACACGTATTCCCAGACCGACTGAACACTCTGCTTGCTACATACCAGGAGCACAAATAAAGGCGTCGATCAAAACCAGCATTAGCATGATTAGGCATTTGGAAGATGCTCTTATCCAGAGCGACGTACAGTTGATTAGACTAAGCAGGAGACAATCCTCCCCTGGAGCAATACAGAGTTAAGGGCCTTGCTCAAGGGCCCAACGGCTATGCGGATCTTATTGATGCTACACCGGGATTAGAACCACCAACCTTGCATGTACCAGTCATGTACCTTAACCACTACGCTACAGGCCTCCCCCACATTTACATTTTCATGTAACGCAAGATTATGTCCTAGACGGATCAGATGTACCTGGCCAGAGTTAAAACCCACTGTATGGGAGTAGATTTTTAAGGCGGAGTGCTCTACGCCGTAAAGAAGCACACACAGCTGGACTGAGCGGAGGCGCTGCTGAACGTTCAGAGCGCTGATCTGGGTCAGGGCGCTCGACGGCGTTTGGGACCGCAGCGGAACGGGGCGACCCCCCCCCCCCCCCCCGGACCTTACCTTGCCCACGTACTGGGCCTCCGTGCCCCTGTGCTCCTCCAGGACGAAGAACTGGTTCCATATCCACCCGCGCTTGGGCCGGTGGTGCACCTCCGTCTCCCCCTCCTTCAGCCGGGTCTGGTTCCTCCCGGGGGTCCGGGCGGAGGGGGGGTGGTGGGAGCCCAGGCCCCTCTGGACGACGCAGAGGCAGAGGAGGACGGGGCACAGGCAGGAGGGGCTCGTAATCCTCATGGCGAGTCCGGGGCGTCCCGCGGCAGAAAGCCCCGCCCGGAACGACGGCTTCAGGGGAGCGACTCCTCCCACCTCGGCGGCACGATGCGGGGCAGGGGGGCGAGGGGGGGAGGGGGGGCTAAATCCAAAGTGCAAGGCGCTTCCGGAGAGTTCTTCTAAGGTCCATGTTCCCACGGGGGGGCCCAACTGGGGAAACGCCTGAGTCGGCTTACATCATGGCCTGGCGGGAACTCAGTCGAATAAAAAAATATATATATATAAAAAAATAAACAATAAATAAATAAAAAGGAAGCCAAGTCGGGCGCTGGGACGATGTCGCTGTCGAGGGCCGATTAGCAGAGTCTACAGCTGCTGCTGTTCAAGTGTGCCCTAGAAAAGGGAAAAAACAGAGAGAGGAGTGAAAACAGAGATATGGGAGAGAAGCGCACTGGAAAAGCGATGTTGTGTTTCCTCAGGAGACGGGGGGCGGGGCGGGGGGGGCGGGGGTGGGGGGGGGCTGTGAAGGATGAGGGGAGGGGGAGAGGGGGGAGGGGGGTCAAACCGGGACAACCGCAAAGTTAAAGTTAAGCGAACAGTTGCAGGCGAAGTTAATGGCTTGAACAATGCATATTTCAAGCAAAAACTGCTGATTTCAACATCTATCCGCCCAACTGTGCACTCAGTGCATACATCGGAATGATAGTACATGACATTCAATACTCGGCAAAAAATATATTTATGACGTATGAATGGAAAGGCCTTGCAATTGCGAGAGAGAGAGAGAGAGAGGGAGAGAGAGAAAGAAGGAGAGAGGGAGAGAGGGAGAGGGAGGGAGGGAGAGAGAGAAAAAGGGGGAGAGAGAGATATAAAGAGAAGGAGAGAGAGGGAGGGAGAGAGATATAGAGGGAGGGGGAGAGAGTGAGAGAGAAAGAAAGAGTGAGAGAGAGGAGGAAAGAGCAAGAGAAAGAGAGCGAAGAGACAGAGAGAGAGAGGGAGAGAGAGAGAGAGAGAGAGAGAGAGAGATTTATTGCCTGCAGCCTCTTCCTGGACCTGCTTCACAGTGTTTGTGAGCATCAGTCTTCTGCTGATGTCAGCCCTGAGATAGCGGGAGTACGAGGAGGTCAGACACACACCACAGTCATGCCAACACATGCTGCAGCACCACTGGGAGAGACCGGGAGAGGGAAGAGGAAAACAAACAGAGGGACGGCTTGCCACAGAAAGAGAGAGGGAGAGGCACTGAGAGGCACTCGTTTCACAACAGCATCAGCTCTACAGAAATGTGAGGCCCCTGGTCGCGAGTAAATTAGTAAATTATCGCTGTTCGGTGGAGGTGAACTCCTTCCTGTTACAGACATACTGCAACAGGGGAGGCGCTGGAGGATTGCACTGCTGGAGCAGTGCTGTCAGAACCAGGCACTGGCATTACAGAAATAAATCTCAACGTAATTTTATTTTATTTTCCTTCTTTTCCAAAAAATAAGAAAAAAAGAAAATACAAACAGTCCAGATTTCACAGAAACGAAAACATGTTTGATTTAGGATCACAACAAAGCACTGAAAATTATAATTATTCAGTCTCACAATTAATTAATTTGAATTTGGCTGTGAAAGAAGTGAAAATAAAAGCCGGAAGCATATTTTACGCCATTGGAAAGGCCAGACATTCTACCATCCCGGTTAAAATACATCATCTTTCAGTCACTGAAACACACAAGCGTTTTGTCTGTGAGGCACAGAGGCCGAGAACAGAAGCCTGTTTTTTTGAGATTAGGAATAAATAAACGCAGGGCCAGAGTGAAGGCAATATCCTCCACCAATCCACTACATGAAATAAAGAAATAAATAAAAACATCCAACCGTCTTTTGGCAACATCTACACCACAGCGATCTGAATTCCTTCCATTCCAAATGGACGGCTGTTAAAATTCTGAGTGGAGCTGAGCAGACAGAACGCTCCCCGCAGTCAGCTGGTCCTGACAACCCCCCCCCCCCCCCCCCCCCCCCCGACAAAACAAATCTGCCTCAGAACGGTACCAGCAAATTAAAGCAGATTAAAACTGCAGCACCAGGCGAAATTATGCAATTCCAACACTCCAACCAATTACCGGAACAGTCCAATAAAAACCCAGGGTGAACTTAGTAGCTATTCGGGTCCAAAATGCGCTACAGTCTGGCACCACACTGGAGAATATAGCGCTTTAAAAATATGGACAACTTCCCAGACAGTTTGTTCAATGGAAACGGTGGGGAAAAGGGCCCAGTATAAAGCACTATCTCTACAGTGAACAAAATAGAATATATTGAGGCAGAGTGCTGCTAAACATTAGCGTTACAAGCAGGATAAGAAATGGTCCTGCAGAAAATCGCCGAAATATCCTCACCCTCCGGATCGGGCCAATCTCCCATAGGGGTGTAAATGCACTTTCATAAGTAAGGGTACAATGGAGATACATTTCTGTTCTTTGAGGAACACATTTCCCAAATGCACCCTGAAAGGTACGACAACACTTGTGCTACTGAGCACAAAAACATGTTTTTTTATCCCTCCTATATAATTTCACATATCTATAGGGATACCACCCCATCAGTGGGCGATTGGTGCAGTATTTCTGCTGACCACAGCCTAACAGATAGCGGGTGTGCCACCAAGACAGAATTGTTATGTGATAATTGACATGACCGTGACGATGATTACTCATTTTATAGCCGTGTATTTATGATTTGCCACTTTGTGGAGACGGTGAAGGTGAACGGTCTGAATGTGCGGGATTGCATTCGTAGCACAGCCTCCGCGGGCCTGGATGTTGACATGAACGTTGGCACCGATGACGGGCGAGGGGAGCTTTCAGGGATTACCGGAGGATACCAGGGAGCTGGTACACACCGAGGGGACCGAGCACTTGGCCGTCTGTCGTCTGAGCGGGGGACCGGAACCACCATTTCAGGAACACCGTGTGACGCTTGTATTTGAAGGTACGACAGGTAAGATCTTTGTGTTAAAACATTGTTACAAGACCACTGTGAATCCCTTCCTGTCATTGAAAAAGGCTCTCTGACGTGTTGACTCGCCCTCTGCCTGTGTTTATAGTCCTTAAATTCGGGTTTCGAAATATCCAGTTGACAGCCCGACACTCTGTACCGCTGAACAATAATTCAAGCTCATTGGTTGAAAATTGGTTTTACTTACCACAGCCAATGATGTTTCAACGTCAATGCATTGACAGAGAAGGGGTGGGACAACACAAAGTGTTGTGATTCGAAGGAGTTAGCGTTGCTACTATTTCTCTCTTGACCATTAGAAGTCCGAAATTACCTATTGTACCTTTAACAACACTGTTATTTAATAAAACCTTATTTAAACAAGTGCAAGTAATGCTCAATAATAATCATGTCATTTTACAGATAGCATATTGCATTACATTACATTGTAACGTATGGAAACGCGTACGTGAAGATGTACAACTGTGTGACTCAATTTTACCCAAATGTTGAGGCATCAATAGCGCATGACCAAAACCTTTAGTGCTGTGTGGGGAATGGGCAAATGAGCACGCATAGGTGGGGTTCGCACTGCCCTCCCTTTCAGCTGCTAGCGCCCCGCCTCTGTAATCTCTGCCTATGCGCGCACTGTCCTGCAGAGGGCGCTGTGCGGTATACAAATCAATCAGCTACCTTTTTTTTCTTGATTAAGGTGAGTCTTAGCAAAATCCAATTTATACAGTTCTCTCCTCTTGAAGTAGAGTAAGATTTCATAAAAAATCATCACAATTCATCTCTCGTAATTACCCTGCGATTAGCAGGCTATCGAGGGTAGCCTCGTTCCACACATTGTCTTCGAAATTAGTTTGTAACATTGTTTGTAACAAGTCACCACACACTGTCATCAAATGCCATTTTCCTAATAGTTTCAGAGTAATATACGTTTCCACGTGCCAACAGGCAGAATCTGAATCAAAATGTTATGTCAGATTACATTTACACGTACTACATAAGCTTCATTTGTCTTTTGCATTTACCCAAAACCTTAACAAAGCTGGATTCACAGTATTTAGCAATAGTCGCAAGCTATGGAATATTTTATACACTAAAATTTAGTAGACTTGCTGTAGCCATTCCAGTGCTAAGACACACCTGCCTTGTTTTTACTCCTCCTCATTTATCCCATCCCGTTTTGCCCCACCTGATTCTGCCCCAGGGTACTTATCCACCATGGTTGTCATTTAAATCACATTTGGGAGGGAAACTGAACATGCTGGCATCTCAAGAGTTGGAATAGTGGTAACATGGACTATTGGTCCATGTTGGGGCAGCCTATAGCGTTGTGGTTAAGGTAAATGACTGGGACACGCAAGGTCGGTGGTTCTAATCCCGGTGTAGCCACAATAATATCTGCACAGCCATTGGGCCCTTGAGCAAGGCCCTTAACCCCGCATTGCTCCAGGGGGATTGTCTCCTGCTTAGTCTAATCAACTGTACATCGCTCTGGATAAGAGCGTCTGCCAAATGGCAATAATGTAACGCGATGTAATGATGCTATAGCTGTGATTTGACTAAACAGCATCTGGCTTTGCCGTTGACTCTTTGGTCTGAAGTGTTGATTATGTGGAAGAGAGAGAGAGAGAGAGAGAGAGAGAGAGAGAGAGAGAGAGAGAGGTGTCACTTCATGTTACTCACAGCCTGTGATGTGAAAACATTCAGATAAAACCTATAAATACATTTGAAAAAGCAACAATTTCCTACATGAGAGGCAAAACGAGCCAATTTTCTTTACTGGCTCTTTCGCAGACACCATTATTCAGAGCAACTAACACACTTTTATCTGTTATTTATGTATATATTTATTTACTTTCCACTTCTACAGCTGAACATTTATGCAAACAACACAGTAGCCTAGACATTAAGCTTTTTGTCTGGGACCCAGGGGATTTGTGGTTCGTGCCCTGTTGAAGCCGCAGCACGATTTGCACAGCTTTTTGGCCCTAAAGCAAGACACTTAACCCTGCATTGCTCCGGAAGGAAGGAGTCTAATCAAGTGGAAGGCTCTCTGGATAGACGTATAAGCTAAATAACAAATGGTTATTATTATATTCTAGCTCGAGGGCATGGCGGCTGTGAGCCATCAGCCCAGGGCCCTGTTCCACAATGCAGGATGACTGAGTTAGCTGGGTAATGTAACTGAGTAAAACACACAATGCAGGATGACTGAGTTAGCTGGATAATGTAACAGAGTAAAACACACAATGCAGGATGACTGAGTTAGCTGGGTAATGTAACTGAGTAAAACACACAATGCAGGATGACTGAGTTAGCTGGGTAATGTAACAGAGTAAAACACACAATGCAGGATGACTGAGTTAGCTGGATAATGTAACAGAGTAAAACACACAATGCATGATTACTGAGTTAGCTGGATAATGTAACAGAGTAAAACACACAATGCAGGATGACTGAGTTAGCTGGATAATGTAACTGAGTAAAACACACAATGCAGGATGACTGAGTTAGCTGGATAATGTAACTGAGTAAAACACACAATGCAGGATGACTGAGTTAGCTGGATAATGTAACTGAGTAAAACACACAATGCAGGATGACTGAGTTAGCTGGATAATGTAACTGAGTAAAACACACAATGCAGGATGACTGAGTTAGCTGGATAATGTAACTGAGTAAAACACACAATGCAGGATGACTGAGTTAGCTGGATAATGTAACTGAGTAAAACACACAATGCAGGATGACTGAGTTAGCTGGATAATGTAACAGAGTAAAACACACAATGCAGGATGACTGAGTTAGCTGGATAATGTAACTGAGTAAAACACACAATGCAGGATGACTGAGTTAGCTGGATAATGTAACTGAGTAAAACACACAATGCAGGATGACTGAGTTAGCTGGATAATGTAACTGAGTAAAACACACAATGCAGGATGACTGAGTTAGCTGGATAATGTAACTGAGTAAAACACACAATGCAGGATGACTGAGTTAGCTGGATAATGTAACTGAGTAAAACACACAATGCAGGATGACTGAGTTAGCTGGATAATGTAACTGAGTAAAACACATAATGCAGGATGACTGAGTTAGCTGGATAATGTAACTGAGTAAAACACACAATGCAGGATGACTGAGTTAGCTGGATAATGTAACTGAGTAAAACACACAATGCAGGATGACTGAGTTAGCTGGATAATGTAACTGAGTAAAACACACAATGCAGGATGACTGAGTTAGCTGGATAATGTAACTGAGTAAAACACACAATGCAGGATGACTGAGTTAGCTGGATAATGTAACCGAGTAAAACACACAATGCAGGATGACTGAGTTAGCTGGATAATGTAACTGAGTAAAACACACAATGCAGGATGACTGAGTTAGCTGGATAATGTAACTGAGTAAAACACACAATGCAGGATGACTGAGTTAGCTGGATAATGTAACTGAGTAAAACACACAATGCATGATTACTGAGTTAGCTGGATAATGTAACTGAGTAAAACACACAATGCATGATTACTGAGTTAGCTGGATAATGTAACAGAGTAAAACACACAATGCATGATTACTGAGTTAGCTGGATAATGTAACAGAGTAAAACACACAATGCAGGATGACTGAGTTAGCTGGGTAATGTAACTGAGTAAAACCCAGGCCCTGCCCAAATCTGGAATACGAACTGAAGTAAACAGAGCTGTTCCTGTGTTTCCTCTGTGCAGTTATTTGGCAAGCTCAGTAATCCTGCTTCGTGGAACAGGGCCCTGGTCCTTATCCACTCTACCACAGTGCCGTAACAGTGGAAGGAGCTGTCGTTCTCATCACAGAGCCAAAGAAGAGGAGGAGGGATAGAACTGCCTTGCAGACCTCCTGATCTCTGCCATGGTCTTTTCTTTTATTTGATTTCATTTATATGATTATTCATTAATTTGTACTGCCGAGGTAAAATCTACAAAGCCCTACCGCCGGTGCAATCATGGAAGAAGACCATGTTTTCATTTCTTACTTTCATTTGTTCTATATTTTTGTGTGGAGGTTTATGGATGTCTACACACAGACCTGTAGGCACACACACACACACACACACACTCACAAACACAGGTGCGGGGCTGGTCCCTTGGTGATGATAATAAACATCTAATTTGAAAAAACATATCCTTCAAATTGACACGCCACACTTTCCGTATTCTCGCAATAAATATGAGAATTGAATGACGGTCGTAAAGCGAGCAGGTTGCGCGTTTCCTCCGCAGACTCTGATGAATGAAGGCGCCGTTTGACAAATGTCATCGATGTCGATTTGACTGCTAATTAAGCTTTCCGTCAAGAGACGTTCCATTGTGTGCTCAGTGTCTGAGCTGAGTAAAAATCAAACTCAGTGCTCTTCACAGGAGACACGTTCCCCAACAAGTCAATGATACGTTGGCCCAGTGCTGCACGTATTCATGAGTCACCGCTCACCCACACACACGGGCCTCTAGTACAATCGCATAATGCGGCCGCAATATTAGTCCACGTCCCGTCCTGAAATATTATGAAGTACAGCCATGAGACTGGAATTATTCGGCTTTCCTTGAGGCCCTCATTTAATTGAGAGACATGACTTGGATGGTAATGCATTTGACGAAATACGAATCAGTGTCTTAACAACCAGATTAATTGAGATTTTTATATTCATGGTCTCTGGCGGCACGGATGGCGCAGTGGGTAGCACTGCCGCCTCACAGCAAGGAGGTCCTGGGTTCGAATCCCCGTCGGCCGGGGCCTCTCTGTGCGGAGTTTGCATGTTCTCCCCGTGTCTGCGTGGGTTTCCTCCGGGTACTCCGGTTTCCTCCCACAGTCCAAAGACATGCAGGTTAGGCTGATTGGAGAGTCTAAATTGCCCGTAGGTATGAGTGTGTGAGTGAATGGTGTGTGTGCCCTGCGATGGACTGGCGACCTGTCCAGGGTGTATTCCTGCCTTTCGCCCAATGTATGCTGGGATAGGCTCCAGCCCCCCTGCGACCCTGTTCAGGATAAGCGGGTTCAGATAATGGATGGATGGATATTCATGGTCTTATGGTTTTTTTTTCTTTTTTAAGGCTTGTTATGGATGTCAGGGATTTAGGTCTCAAATGGTTTGGTTAGCAATGCTGTGGTTAGTGGCTAAGGTACATGACCGGGACCCATAAGGTTTGTGGTTAAAGGCCTTGAACAAGGCCTCAACCTCACATTGCTCCAGAGGGGAAAAATCAACAAGTTGCTTCGGATGAAAGCATCAACAAAATAACTATAATTATCTGATAATAGTATGCGCTTGAAGTAACACTATTGCCCATATAAGGGGACGATGACACAAAAGCCACTAAATGGCCTTGAGAACTTGAGACCACATGCATGATTTCCCCTGAGGCTGCCTTTTCTGCTGTTTCAACATCGCTCTGGTTCTGTCAATCACTTTGCTGGCATTCTCAACGATATTAATGCCATTAGCAAACTCATTTCACTGGAACATTTTTTTATTTTTTTGAGGGCACTTGCTTTCACTCTTTTGGAGTGTCAAAAACAGCTGAAAAAATGTTGCTAAATCGTATTGGGAGGACTGAAACGGTGTCAACTTCAACAACAAAGTTCTCCTCCATCTTTGTTCGTCATGCGGGGCCGTTTTTTTTCTTCAAAATGGGATCATTTGCGCGCACCTGAAAACAGTGAGACACCTGGTGTAGAAATGTCACATAAAAAACACTTCCCCCCCGTTGACAATAATTATAAAAAGGCCACCCCTGCTGTTATAATGCGTTCAGTGTCATCTCTCTGAAATACAGCTGCATGCACTTTTAGCTAATTAGGCCATTGAAGTTACACAGCACGTTTCGTACACAAAGTGCAAGTCGCGATGCTGCACGCATATGGCAAACAGAAGGAAAAGAGGAAAAACAATAAAAGAAAAGTGATAATAAACAAAAAATATAAAAATATAAAAATAAAACCATAATAAAAAGCATCTGCAAAATGAATGTCATCCTCTGTCAATCACATGGCATAACACTGAACAAGAGGCATATTACTGAATGAACCTATAGATGCACACAACCAATCACACTCTGCAGTCTACAGTGACATCATCTCTTATACAACTTACAGTCCCTCACTCGTTGTGAGCAATTGTATGTACTTAGGAACTGTCTGCACAAGTGCACACTCATAGGCCAGGTCAGCCGTGACCTCACACTCGAACCCAACATTCTAATTCGCAAACCATGTCTGAATGCGCTATGGAAACCAGACAACATAACATGATATAACATAAGATAACATAATGGCGAGAACAGGCCATTCAGCCCAGCAATGCTCGCTTTTTCCTAACACTAAAGTGTACCTCCTGCTTAGTTTGCCTAAACGCTCGCTTTGTCTGCCGAAAAGATAACGCTGACCCTCATCAAAACAGCCTTTTCTCAGTTTTTTTCTTTTTTACAATTACAACCCGGTGTGTTAAATTTGTGTGCTCGATCCTACCTCCACACGGCTGGTCTTTGGCCACTTAGGTGAAAGGAAGAGTGTGAGGTTCGGGGCAGTGATTAGGTGTGGAGATAATTAGCGGCGGAGCTGTAATGAGTAGGCTCAGTCGACCAGGCGGAGCTGGGCGTGCGATCCCCGCCTCTCTCCCGGTCGACCCCGGCGTGTCGGCACGGAACACGCCATCTGTCCTCGCCTCCCCAGACATCGATTACCTGCCCCCGTGAAAGAACAGCAGCTCCCGCTCCTGCCACCAGCTACTTTTAAATTAGATCCGTCTCTGAAGTTTTAATTGCTTCGTATTTACATGTCAAATTAAAGGAGCTAATTTATTTATCCCAGCCTTTTCTAATTAGAAAACATTTTGATACTTTTTCAACTCTCCGTGTTAATTATACAGTGTTGTTTCACCCTATATGTTTTTTTTTTTTTTTGTATAGCTCGTGATTAAATGAATAAGACGGTGACAAAGTCATTTAGAATTAAAATATAAATACATTTGACATTCACATGAGAACCAAACATATAACAGATATTTATGTGTTTGCATACCCAGTGGCAACATGGATTTGTTATGAATTGATAAGCTTTTCAATAGCTATGCTATTTCATAGCAATGAATTTCTCTTGAGAAAACAAGATGTGTGTCTGTATGTGTGTTTGCATCAAAGTGTGTGTGTGTGTGTGTGTGTGTGTGTGCGCATTATGTGCACATATGCATGCCTGGATGTGTGTGTGCGTGCGTGTGTGTGTGTGTGTGTGTGTGTAAAGGCAATATTAAGTGAGATGCTATAATTCCTGTCCAACAATCTGTTCAACCAAATGGTCACCTAGATTTATTTTTTATTGTTCTAACTTAAAATATCTAAGGGCTCTTGTCTCTCAAGAGTCACACTATATAAGTCTCAAGTTATTTAAGTCTTGGAGGTTTCCATGAGCGACTTGAGTTTAACAGCCAATCAGGGTCAATCTCTATAACCTCACAATAACCACTGAGCTGAGCTTCAACTGCCCACAGTCTGAGCTCCAACTGCCCACAGTCTGAGTCTCAACTACCTACAGTCTAACCTTCAACTACCCACAGTCTGACCTTCAACTGCCCACAGTCTGAGCTCCAACTGCCCACAGTCTGACCTTCAACTGCCCACAGTCTGACCTTCAACTGCCCACAGTCTGAGTCTCAACTACCTACAGTCTGACCTTCAACTACCCACAGTCTGACCTTCAACTGCCCACAGTCTGAGCTCCAACTGCCCACAGTCTGACCTTCAACTGCCCACAGTCTGACCTTCAACTGCCCACAGTCTGAGCTCCAACTGCCCACAGTCTGAGTTTAACCTGCCCACCGTCTGAGTCTCAACTGCCACCCAGTATCAGTCTCAACTTCCCACAGTCTGAGTTAGATACAAGTGAGATACAAACACAATCACCGTGTCAGAGGTGGAGGGGAAGCCCTTTGCTCAGTTTTTGAGTCATTGCATAACATTACAGTTATTTAGCAGATGCTTTTATCCCAAGTGACTTACAGTCGATTTGACTAAGCAGGGGCCAATCCCCCCTGGAGCAATGTGGGGTTAAGGGCCTTGCTCAAGGGCCTAACAGCTGCGCAGATCTTATTGTGGCAACACCGGGGCTTGAGCCATCAAACTAACGGGTCTCAGTCATGTACCGTAGCCACTTGGCTACAAACTGCCCGCAAGTCCAACACTGCCAGCTGCGCTGATGTCACTTTTTCCCCCACAAGCCTCTGGGCCTCCAGGCGGCGGTACGAGCGCAGTAGGGTCGGTCGTGCTGATCCGCGGCGCAGTCTGTCTCCGCCCCCCGCCGCGCTCCGCTCCGTCATTCCCGGTCTCCGCTCTGTCATTCCCGGTCTCCGCTCCGTCATTCCCGCGCTCCGCTCTGTCATTCCCGGTCTCCGCTCCGTCATTCCCGCGCTCCGCTCCGTCATTCCCGGTCTCCACTCCGTCATTCCCGGTCTCCACTCCGTCATTCCCGTTCTCCGTGCTCCGCTCCGTCATTCCCGGTCTCCACTCCGTCATTCCCGGTCTCCGCTCCGTCATTCCCGGTCTCCGCTCCGTCATTCCCGTGCTCCGCTCCGTCATTCCCGGTCTCCGCTCCGTCATTCCCGTGCTCCGCTCCGTCATTCCCGGTCTCCACTCCGTCATTCCCGGTCTCCACTCCGTCATTCCCGGTCTCCGCGCTCCGCTCCGTCATTCCCGGTCTCCGCTCCGTCATTCCCGGTCTCCACTCCGTCATTCCCGGTCTCCGCTCCGTCATTCCCGGTCTCCGCGGCGTTCCCGCTCAGCTCTCATTAGCGGCGGGAGCGCGGGCGGGGGCGGCCGGGGGCCCCGTGGGGGCCGGGGACGGCGCGAGGCGGAGCGGAAATGAAAAACGGCGCCGTGAGCGATGTTTAGAGCTGTCTGAGCAGATGAGCGCTGAGCGAGCAGCCGGTGGCTGGCAGGGAGACTCCGCTCCTGTTGTACAGGCACTTGGGGACCGGCTCAGCTCTCTTACAGCGCGGCTCTGCTTTGTAGTCCTACTGTCGGCGCGGGCTACTGCAGCAGACATCTGCATGTGGAGCCTCTGTTCACACAGGCCGGGGTTTGGGTTCGAGCTGGCAGGGGGGTATCCAGTGGTGGGGTGGTGATTGGCAGGGGGGTATCCAGTGGTGGGGTGGTGATTGGCAGGGGGGTACCCAGTGGTGGGGTGGTGATTGGCAGGGGGGGTACCCAGTGGTGGGGTGGTGATTGACAGGGGGGTACCCAGTCATGGGGTCCTGACTGGCAGGGGGGTATAAACGCACCTCTTTTTTTTTAACACTAATGGCAATTAAAATACATCTTTTTTTTGGGGGGGGGGGGGGATTTGCTGCCATCATTGAAGTATTTTTGTGAAGTCCACCTTAAAATAGAGACGGCGAATTGGAGCGCTACGCTAATTAGCGTGCACACCTGTGATGACACGGTACAGCTAGAGACGCGAGACTGCCTACAGCACCCTGTCACTGAAACGTCAAAAATTAGCATCATCTTAGCGCCAAGAACACTTACACATTACTTTCTCAATATAGATTTTAAATACCTTCGTAAATGTCTAAGACTACATTTAATTGGTTACAGAGTCCCCTGACTCACACTTTGATTCCCGAGGTTGCTACTGCAAATTGCGAATTGAGCTCTCCCATAACCTTTACTTGGTTTAATAACAGTCAAAGACAGTTATGTCAGGTAAAATAGCTAGAGACCTGTTTCTATTGCCCCTCAACATCACCCCCCACCACCCTGCCAAACACACACACACACACGCACACACACACCCCTCCTGGCCACAAAATGTGTCCGCAAATCACAATCAGCATTTTAATCCAGGAAGGAACATTACTGTGAATCAGCAAGCGTTATCAGTATTCTGTTGTTCTGGCCGCCTGTGTTGTGGAATGAACTGCCATGGCAACCTGCCAGCAAATTAGCCCCTGTATAAGATACTGTACGGAGCAATAAATACGCTAAAAGACCAGCTCTGTATCCTTGTAAAGCTCATGCAGTGCACTATTAAAAGCGCGTTCATCCTCTCTGCCTTTCACAGGCACCAGCTGACGGCCCTCTGTTTTACAGGATTAATATGCACGGAAGGCAAACACATTGCTGGAATTAAACACATCTCACATCTATTTGCTGCTGAGTAAATGTTTAAATAAGGAGGCCAAGGTATATTAAAACAATGGTTTGTTCTACTTTTCCAACGGAAGAAAGATTTGTTTTTAGTGCTCTATGATAATTCCTGCCCTTGGTCATTCCTCTACATGGTTTAACTTATAATGAGTCAGCCTGGTTTAACTTCACACAACTTTTGGGGCAGTCAGTGTGATATGTTCTTAACTTAATCAACTTTGTAAAGAAGGGTTATTTTCTTTTTGTGTAGATTTTCCCCCAGCACGCGGTTGGTGGTCACCAGGAATAACGAACCAGGATCGACCACGGAGTAGTGGTAAAATTAAACTCAGCCACCTCTGTTATTCCAATTAATAATTATTATTATTTAGCTGACACTCTTATCCAAAGCGATTTAGAGTGGATTAGACTAAGCAGGGGCCAATCCTCCCTGGAGCAATGCAGGGTCAAGGGCCCAACGTCTGTGTGGATCTTGTCGTGGCTTACCAGGACTTGAACCACACTCCTTCCAGGTCCCAGTAAAGCACCTTAGCCACAAGGCTACAGGCTCCCCGATGCAGGTGTGATTTAAAGACCACGCAAGCTCTTCTCACTCAATGTGCTGCTTCTGTTCCACAATGCTCAGAGCCAACATCTCTCTTGCCAGGATTTTGGTTGGTTTGTTTAGTACACACACTCTCTGAATTGCTGTATTGCTTCATTGTGTCATTTTGCATCACCAACCTTATGCACTTGATGTGCACTGGATAACACGGCTTTATATCGTGCAGCATTAGCTAGCATCTATGTTAAAATGAAACACAGAATTTAAAAAAAAGTTTATAGTGTATGGAGGGCCCATTATTTACATTTATAGGTTCATGAAAAATGATTGCAAAACTATAATGATTTATTGGCAGTCTATGTTCAGCCTTTCTTTTGTAGCTGGCAGTCACCCGGTTCTGTGTGTGATGAAAACCATTGGCCCACCTGGTATCCCAACACCACTCTCTCTATTAGTGTCTCACTCCAGAGAATGAGGTGGCAGCCTAATCTTCTCCAGAGATGGCATGAAAGAAACAAAAGAAGAAGAAGAAGAAAAGTTAAAAGCGATGTGTTTTTTCTCCGGTCCGCTCCGCTAAAGAACGCCTCTGAACGGCAGAATTCGGAGAGCTTCAGGAGCACTTAGCGCTGATGGGTGCAGTCGAGGCCCCTCCGAAAATCATTTGACAGCCTTTTTTGTTGCTCGGTTCCATTAGTTCAACGCCAGCGATGATTTCTTTCTCCGCAAAGCAGAACGATCCCCATGGCAGTGAGAGAGGAAGGAACACTCTCTAGTGGGGGGTGGTTCTTCCCTGGGTGGGGGGTGGGGGGAGGCACTTTGGGTTATACAAGGTTAATTTCCTCTGCATTATCTCCCAGCCCACCACCGGTTGTAACGAATGGCCGAATCAGACGTAACAAAGACGAATCGTCCACCTCCCTCGCCCGGGCGACAGAGGAGAGTGAGGTGACAGGTAAAATTAGCCGAAGCACGTCAACGGAGATTAGGAGCTTGTCCCAGCACTTGCAACAGCATCTTATTCAAAATGAGTCATTGCACGTCCTGAGTGAACTGACTGTACCGCAGATCAAAGCTCTCCATGCAAGGCATTTGCAACAGAAAGTCTGGCACTTTTAGAGCTTTTGAAGAGTATTTCTCCCCCCTTGAACTACTAAATCAGTGTTCTAGAACTCCATTAGCGACTGTTGCGTCGGTATTAGAATGTTGGGTTACGAACACTCTAATCACAGGGTTCCGGGGTTAAAGTAGTAGTTCAGGCTCTCAACCGAGCATCATGCGATACACGAACACTAAACACTGGAGTGGGAGAACTAATACAGTACCTTTCAGCCTGTGGCTTAAAACAGTCTCAGTGGCCTGGACTCAATCAAGATTGGTCTGCAATGACGGTTCGCAGTGCAGCACGTTAGTGTTTTTTATTGATTTCACAGGGCACTAAAAGTGCTACATCTGATAGCAAAGACATATTTCTGAAAAAAAGAAGAAAATAATCTAGAGATCTAGCAGGAAGTAAAATCATTGCTCTTCCTCAAACATAAATTAATGAATAAATAAATAAAGGAATACACATTTACAATGGATTTGTAATTTCATGTCTATCTTGTTCGCACACAGAACATTCCCTGTCGGTTGGCAGTTAGTGAGCGATGAATTGGCTGACTTTGCAAGTGTCTGCGTTCTAGCATTCTATGTAGCTAATTGACTGCGATAGCACATTGCCAAGTCGCTATCTTGTGATATTTCCGATGCCACCTCACTGCTTTCAACGGTGTATCGCCTGAGCACACAAGGACACCAACTTCTGAAACAGTGGGCATTGTAAGCCGGTTTAAGCTGCGGTATCGACACTTCATGCGGGTCACAGTATAATGGACCGTTGACGGTCGTACATACAGAAAAAACATTTTGCTGGACAAACTACAAAGCGTTACAAGTAGGGTTCTTCTATGTAATCACAGGGTTCCCTTTCTTTGGAATCTTTTTTTTGTTGGGAGTGTACAGACAGACCTATGAGGTGATTTATTTTTTGGTGAAAATAGACCATAATTCTAGACGCTGGCCCCCGTGGGACCTCAGTCACGCCCGTTGGTCGGTCTGCACAGCAGGGGACTGAGGGGCTCATACTGATGCCAATGACATCGCACACGCCGCCTACATCACACCGCCCCTTAAAGGTACAATAGGTACAATGTGTCAGTTAGAACCAATTTTAACCCAATGAGCTTGAATTATTGTACAGCTCTACAACATTTTGGTACAGAGTGTCGGGCTGTCAAATATATATATTTGACACCCGAATTTAAGGACTATAAACACTGGCAGAGGGTGAGTCAACATGCCAGTGAGCCTCTTTCAATGATAGGAAGGGACTTACAGTGGTCGTGTAACAATGTTTTTAACATAAAAATCTTACCTATTGCACCTTTAACATCACATTTGCATTTAATTTGCATTTAAGCATTTAGCTGACGCTCCTATCCGACGCCACTCGCACAAGTGAGTACGAGAGCTTTCGGCAACGAGCCGGAAAACAGGAACGGTCATCAGTGTCACGGTCGACAGCTCTACTCGGTGTTCAGACCCGCGGTGAAAATGCTGAGTGCATTAGTAGGTTGTCGAGGGAGCTTGTAGCGCTTTAACGCTGTGAGGCAGCGGTGTCCAATCTTATCTGACAGGGGCCAGTGTAGGTGGAGGCTGTTGTTTCAGTAGAGCACAGTGACACCTGATTCAACCATTTAAGTAATCATGGTCTTCAATCAAGGCCTTGATAAGCAGAATCGAGTGTCTTAGTGCCGGGCTAAAACAGAAACCTGCTCCCACACCAGCCCTTTACGGATAAGATCGGAACACCCCCGCATTAACGTGTGAGGTCAGAAATGTATGATTCAAATTTCTTTCACTGAACATCCTCATGCTGATGTTACAATCAATCTGAAAGCAACCCTGCTGAAAAAGACAACTTAAACTATGTTTTGAAACAGCTGGTAGCTGGTTGACCAGTTCAGACCAGCACCCAGCTCAACGTGGTTTAGCCGATTGTGCAGTTCAGACCAGCTCCCAGGTGTGCAATTTGAGAAAATGACGGTAGTTTGGTTGTGATGGGTTAATGATCCATATTGAGAGGGAGAGACCGCGGCTAACAGGTGACAGGGCAGTTCTACCAAACGCTAAATGATAGGATCTAATGACAGTTACTGTTCAGATGAACAATTCATGTTCATGCTCCTGTTAAAAAAAATTTAAATAACTGTTTGACCGATAGATTACTGTATGGACAGTTTCATTTAATGAGTTTAGGTTCAGTTCTACAGGGGGAAAGGGCTATAATGAGCCAGCCTGGTTCAGCTCTACAGGGGGAAAGGGCTATAATGAGCCAGCCTGGTTCAGCTCTACAGTGGGAAAGGAGTATAATGAGCCAGCCTGGTTCAGCTCTACAGTGGGAAAGGGCTATAATGAGCCAGCCTGGTTTCTACAGTGGGAAAGGGCTAAAATGAGCCAGCCTGGTTCAGCTCTACAGTGGGAAAGGGCTATAATGAGCCAGCCTGGTTCAGCTCTACAGTGGGAAAGGGCTATAATGAGCCAGCCTGGTTCAGCTCTACAGTGGGAAAGGGCTATAATGAGCCAGCCTGGTTCAGCTCTACAGTGGGAAAGGGCTATAATGAGCCAGCCTGGTTCAGCTCTACAGTAGGAAAGGTCTATTAAGAGCCAACCTGGTTCACCTCTACAGTGGGAAAGGGCTATAATTTGCCACTTTTGAACACACGTCAGTAGTGTTACATAAACATTAGAGACAGTTCCGAACAGTCTAATCATAAATTTGTTATCTCACACCGTAAAGGGTTAAGAGAGAGACTTGGTCTCCACTTGACATCATCCTCAGTAAATTACATAACTGGATGATAATATATCTGTTGTTATGGCAGAAAACAAATTGAACACAAATGTCCCATATAAATAAATTAACAGAATATCATAAACAAAAACACAAACAAACAGAAATAAATGTTCCTTGCTACTCACTGGAGTGCCATGTTGCCTGTGATCAAATTAGGTTTACATTTCTCTTCCAAGTTTATAGCTCTATAAAATGATTTTGTTTCTAGTTTCCTCAATAAAAAAAGTTTGAGTGCAGATATCTGGATTACAAACAGACAGGATTTTAATTATTTATTCGTTTTCTTTTCCTCGCTAAACGAAGAACAAATACCCACAAGTGAAGCTTGTGCCTCTCTGCGGCGTGACGTTTTGATGAATGGAGCGCATTAACGCGGGGAAACGGGCTGCTACAGGGTTTCTATAACTGATAAACACTGATGAATCAATACGAGTGCGGGAGATAAGGTCTCTGAGCAGAGAGAGGCTCGCATGGCCCCGGCTGCTTCGATGGAAACCGAGACGCACTGTAGATTACAGCTGTGTGCCCAGGGGGGAACGCATCGCAGAGAATCTCTCCCAGCCAGGCTACTGGTGTCAGCGGAGTCCCACTGGTGCAGTATCTACCCCCAAATCGGCACGCTTTGTCAAGGAGGTGTTGAGATGTCTCCCGTGTCATGTGACTGGCCCATGTTGCCATGGGGACTGAGACATACATCCATAAGGTTGACACATGCCAGTGCAATATTGCAATAGACTCAGTATTGATATTTTCCCTATTTTAACAACATCCAAATAAAGGATTTTGAAAAAAAAAAACATTTCAGCAGCACTATACTTGATTTACACATTACGGTAATACTGTATTATTAATTTTAGTTTATGTTAAATTATGTTTAGCTTTTTTCAAACAATGTTTTTGTAGCAACACATGTAAACTGAACATTAATCTTGCTGGTTCAATATTGATTGCAGTATTAAGCCTATTGAATCATATGCAGGCAGTAATATAAATCTGTAACGCAGACCCAATGAAGCATATTCCATGGATATTACGGCTTCAAGGCCACAGATATGATATGCTCCATACTGTTTATCCAAATGAACGCTGCTAATGTACACAAATGTGCGATACTGTAGAAGTGAGGTAACATTCTAATTGTTATTTTATACTGTTTGAGTTGAGTGTTTGAAGAAGAAGAAGAAGAAGAAGAATCCATCTGTCCTGCCTCAGAAGGGAAGGTGCCTCATCCCCTCATAATCCTTCTCCCTGAAATCCTCTGCTTGCTGTCTTCCTCTCTCTCTCTCTCTCTCTCTCTCTCTCTCTTTCTCTCTGTTGCTCTTTCTTTTTTTTTCTTACATCCATCTGCGGTCTAAAGGTTTTACTTATTCATGTGGTTACCTCCAGGGGTACAACAGTAGGTAGTAGCCTAATCCCTTCCCCACCCACCCACTCTCTGCCCCCCCCCATCCTCTCTCACTCTCTCTCTCCCACTCTCTCCCTCCCTCCCCACCCCCCCTCCCTCCTCCCTCGTCCCAGGAGAAGATGGAGGTAATGACTGGGTTTGGTGTGATTAGCATAATCCCGGCATGGCCCTTTGGGGGTTGGGCTGCGTCTCGCACCTTGACGGGCTGATTGCATAAGAGAATTAGGGAACTGCCGGAGACCCCCCCCTCTCTCCCCTGTGCCCCCCCCCCCCCCCCCAAACTAACCAGGCATTTCAGAGAGTATGGAACACAGACTGAAATGTCAATAAAGACAGCAGCGAAGACAATCAATGACAGCCTGACACTCAAAGGGTCCTTTCAAAGCCAAGAAACAACAACAAAAAGTAATATCCAGCTGCCCGAGAGAACAGCCCAGAGCCACTCTCTCACTCTCAGCGCTAAGCACGCGTTACTCAGTGTGCGTCTGTGTGTTTAGCCCAGCGTCCGGGTCCTCCCTGCAGACCCCGCGCCCCCCCACTCCCCCTATAGAAAGAGGAAAACGCGGCTGTAACGTGTCACACAGGACCGGTCGCGCGGCGGGAAACATCGCGGCCCGAGCCACCGCTGCCGCTGCCGCCCGCTCAGCAGGGGGTCAGCGCACCTTGTTTGGGCTGAGACGTACGACGATATCAACACAGCCACGGAGAGAGGGAGAGAGAGGGAGAGAGAGGGAGAGAGAGGGAGAGAGAGGGAGGGAGAGAGAGAGAGAGGGAGGGAGAGAGAGGGCTGGAGAGAGAGGGCTGGAGAGAGAGAGAGGGGAGAGAGAGTCAGAGAGAGAGAGGGGTGGAGAGAGAGGGAGGGAGAGGGAGGGAGAGAGAGAGAGGTGGAGAGAGGGCTGGAGAGAGAGGGATGTGAGAGGGAGGGAGATAGAGTCAGAGAGAGAGAGGGGTGGAGAGAGGGCTGGAGAGAGAGGGATGTGAGAGGGGAGAGAGAGAGAGAGATAGGGTGGGAGAGAGGGATGGAGAAAGAGAGAGAGGGGGAGAGAGGGATGAGAGAGAGGGCAGGAGAGAGGGAGAGAGGGAGGGAGAGATAGAGGGATGGTGAGAGAGAGAGGGATGAGACAGGGAGGGTGAGAGGGAGAGAGAGGGATGGAGAGAGAGAGAGGAAGAGAGGGGGGGAGAGAGGGAGGAAGAGAGATAGAGAGGAAGAGAGAGAGGGAGGAAGAGAGAGAGAGGGAGAGAGGGAGGAAGAGAGAGAGAGACACACTGGCCCTTCACCACACGGTTTCAGCTACGGAAGCCCCTCCACCTCCCCCCCCACTGTCCCTCCAGCAGCACAGACAGACCCAGACAAATTGGGCTCTCCATCAACACCACTGCAGGGAGTTCACAGCCGAACCCCCCCTACCTCCTCACCCCGCATGCCCGGGGCAATGAGGCTCTGGGCAGTCCAGCAGGGGTACGGGGGCGATAGAGAGGGGGTCCCCTCTGCCCCCACAGTCCCCCGAATCGGGCTGCAGCACACGAGCGCCCCCCCAGAACTCCCAGACACTTCCACCGAGGCCGGCACACCGTCGGTCCGACGCGCAGACAGGACACAGCGAGAGAGCGCTGTCATTAAGTCTGTAACACTGGAGCACGCTCTGGGACCCAGTAACACACACACACACACACGCACACACGCACACACACACACACAGACATACACACACACACACACACACACACACACACACACACGCACACACACACACACACACATACACACACACACACACACACACACACACACACAGACACACACACACACACACACACACACACGCACACAGACGCACACACACACACACACACACACACACACACGCGCACACAGACAGGACCCACCGAGAGAGCGCTGTCATTAAGTCTGTAACAGGAGCACTGGAGCACGCTCCAAGACACGGTAACACACACACACAAACACGCGCGTGCACACATACACACACACGCACGACACATGAGCGAGCAGACACACACACGAGCAAGCACACACACACACACACACGAGCAAGCACACATACACGCACACACAGAAATACAACTCCCATGTACTAACTCAGACACGAACACATAGACACACAGGGACATGCCCAAACGACTGCTCACATGTTATAAGTCACACACTGACACACATACACACACTCACACACACACACACACACACTCTCACACACAAATGCATTAACATACAAACATACCATCACATATTAACATCCACACACAAACATACACTGACGCCAACACGCGCACGCACACACACAGACACACACACACACACACACACGCGTGTGAGAAGAGGAGATCAGAGTTTGTCCGCGCGACCCTTACCTTGCCCAGTTCGCCCTGACAGGTAAAGAGTCGCTTGCCGCGCGAGAGGAGAGCGCCGTTCTGTCGGTGCGTTTCATCGCTGCCTCTCTCCCTCTCTCCCTCTCTCTCTCCCTGCCTCTCCCTCTCTCTCTCCCTCTCCCTCTCTCTCGCTCCCTCTCCCTCCCTCTCCCTCTCTCTCTCTCTCTCCCTCTCCCTCCCTCTCTCTCTCTCTCTCTCTCTCCGCACTCAGTGAGCGAGCCACTGTTCCACCACTCGGCTGCAGCAGCTTAGGAGATGAGCTGCGATTGGCCGCTCTCGCTGGCTGTGCGTCTCCCCTGTTCCACTCCCCCTCTCCTCCCTCCTCCCTCCCTCCCTCCCTCCCTTTATCTCTCCCCCTGGCAGGTGCTGCTGGGTAAGAGCTGCTGGAGACGAGGACCCCTCGCTCACAGCCGAGGCTCCGAAAGGAAACCTGATTAATAATGAAGAGGAGGAGAGGAGGAGAGGGAGGGAGAGATAAATAAAGAGAGACAGAGGGAGAGGGAGAGAGAGAGAGAAGGAAATAAAGAGAGAGAGAGTAAGAGGGAGGAAGAGAGAGAGAAGTAAATAATGGGAGAACAAGGGAGCAGGAATTACAGAGAGAGAATGAAAGAGAGAGTGGGAGAGAGTGAATGAAAAAGAGAGCGGGAGAGGGAGATGGGAATTCCTCCCATGGAATGGCATCTCGGAGAGCGAGGGAGGGACGGAGAGGAAGAGACTGAAAAGGAGGTGTTACACCCGTCCATTTAAAAGAGATGAAAGAACTGGTGTGAGACAGGGTGTGAGACCTGGAGCGGGGGGGGGGGGGTTCGCGCTGCCCCACCCGTCCCCTGACTCTTCCTGACGAGGGGAGGTTCATCCACCGCCCCTCACCTTCAGCAGCGTCCCCGTGCCATCCACACACCCACACAGCGGGCAGGGCACGGGTGCGGAGGGCGATGCTGCTCTCTACCGCGCGTATTTACCCGTGAGTCTGCGCAGGCGTGTCAATCATTAGCCCATCCCTTCCTCCCCGCATACAGACTTACAGCCTTCAGAGGTGTATCATTTGCCAAAAAAAAGTTTTTTTCTTTCCTAAGCGCAAAAACAAAACCAACAACGACAATGAAAGTTTACATAAATACGTCAAGTCAGTAAAGTCTCAAGTATTTTAATCTAATATTTTAAGACTTTTTTTTTTTTAACAAGACACAATTATCGCCAAGAAGGAGAGTTTGACTAATCTCAAGATGTAACTTTAAATTAGGTTTAAGTTACGGTAACTTAAAACAAGGTAATATGTTCTACTTGAGAAGATAAGACCATAATTAAGTCTAATTACAAGAATGAAATGCTTGTATGGATATTTGGTGTACTGTACAAATAAAGGGACCCAGAAATGTGTCACAATTGCAGGCTCTCTGGACAGTGATACAACCAAACTTGGTGAAATGCCATCTAGGCATCCAGATGGAAACCCATCTACATTAGGCTAGAAAGTGAAAGTTATCTAGCCGACTAGGACAAGGCCATGCTTTGTCCAGGAAAGAGCTGTTCATTGTTAACCTCGACGGTTAATGTGGAAACATCCCTCAACACAGGTCTCCATCCCTCCGGACGTCTGTGTTCTGGGTTTCGCCCACTGGGAAACAGGAGATGAGAAGAAGGGTTGGGTAGGGCAAAAGAGCAACGCTTCACACGTTTCTGTTTGACCTGGGCCCTCTCAGGCCCTAGTGCAGCCTACAGAGACTTACTGTGATGCTAATAACATATTAAACATATTTAAAAAAAAAAAAATAATAAAAATAAATAGGCCCTGGTCCTTATCGTTGTTGTACGGGTAGCAGTTGAAATTGTACTTCCCTCTAGGGTCTTTCAGTGCACTTATCCCTGGTTATGGGTATGCACTTTGTTGTACGTCGCTCTGGATAAGAGCGTCTGCCAAATGCCAATAATGTAACGTAATGTAATTCCGCTGACACTTTAATCCCAAGTGCCTTGCAGTTGACTAGACTAAGCAGGGGGACAATCCCCCCCTGGAGAAAAATACCTTGCTCAAGGGCCCAACAGCTGTGCTGATCTTACTGCGGCACTGCCTCGAACCACCAACCTTCCAGGTCCCAGTCCCATGTATCTTGACCACTAGGTTGCAGGCTGACTATGACAACCGTTCTGAGGTAACGCAACGGCCATCCGGATGACTGACTTCAGAATTATTTAAAACAAAAATAAATATCCAACTACAAGCAGGAGTGGGGAGCAATAGGATGTAGCAGTTGCCGGTTCCTGGTATTCCACACAGACACAGAATGCCGATGTACACAGACATGCTCTGTGTGTTCGTGTGTCTGTGTGCATGTTTCAGGGAATATATTTAGCACTTGGATGAATCTGATTTAATCCAAGTGCAATCTGTATGCATATGTGTATGTGCATGCATGTGTGTATGTGTGTGTGTGTGTGTGTGTGTGTGTGTGTGTGTGTGTGAGAGAGAGAGAGAGAGAGAGAGAGAGAGAGAGAGAGAGATCGAGTAGGGGTCAGCCATGTCCAATGTCCTAGATTAAGTTAAACTGTGAATTTGATCCTTTGGGTGAGAGGTATATAGAGAGAAAAAATATTTGCATTCCCAACTGGTTTACGTTTTTTTCCCGTTGGATGAAAGTCAAGTTTTCGATGTTGCTTCTCCATTAAAGATCACATTTTGTCATCAGCCCATTCTTGGAACAAGCCTGCTTTTTTCTGTACTCAAACCAAGGGAACGCACTTTTATAAATTCTACTTTCCAGATGGGATTCTTTGTACCGAACCTCCACAGCTGCCGTTTGGATAATATTCTCCAGCTTCTGAAAAAAAGTCCCACACAACACTGGCGCTTACAAAAGAGGCTTTTAACTGGAATATCGTGCTGCTTCGGGTTCACTTTGCCGGTTATGAAATCCGCGCGGAAGACTCGCTGCAGAGATGAACCCGTAGCCCCGCTTTGAACTCAGCTCCTCGTTAATATGCAGTTTACCTGAGTGTTATCTTCTAAAATGGCTAATGAACTGTGGAAGAGAGGAGGAGAATGGAAAAGAGAGAGTAGATTTAGCCTCGGTAAGCATTTCCTGTGCATGTTTAAGAGAAGGAGCGACAGCTCTTGTGACACGTTAACCCCCTTCAGGGTGTTCAGGACTGCTGGTGAGAAAGGACAGAGTCACTCGCTCGTCCCCCGTTGCCACAGATGACAAAATGGATGGATCTTCTACTGAACAATCAGTGCTGATTGTGGGAACTTACAAAATGGCAGCTGCTGTCAGCTAAGACTGTCAGATGCTGTCACGTAGTTTCTTCTCTTGAACCGAGAGCTTGCAATAAAAGGGTACTTCTAAAAAAAAATGAATAAAAAAATAAGTTAACTTTCGCAAGAGTTGCCAAGTTCTCAGAAAAGTTGGAGTGAGATTTCCAGAATTTACTGAAAAAGGCTAAAACGGTGGAGAATGATTCACCCAGCTCATGCTGTGTCTAAAGCCTGTTGGCTAAGAGTTAACACTTTGTTTTTTTTATGTGCTACCAATGCTAAATATAGATCGATAAATTGAAATAAAACTTCTCTTCACAGATTCCTAGACCTGTGATTATTAGTGGTCTGGATTCCGTCTATATTTGTCCAAAAGTTTGACTCCAAATGTAATTCATGTTTTTTTTCTCCATTCAGTTGTTTTCCAAAAATCAACTTGACACACTGTGCTTGTGATGGAAAAACAAGCCTTTATTTGTGAGTCAAAGTTAAAGACATGCCGACTGAATTGATGCCATTAACTCCTCCATCAAAAATGTTGGCAGACTTGTTGATTTATTTATAGTGTTGCACAGTAATACAGTGTGTTCAGTGTTAAAAGAGTAACATGGTGGTTGAATCTGACACTTGCCAGTTGTCTTTAGGCAACAACAAAACAAATCTGCACAATTTATTTTATATAAATGTACTTGAAGACTTATTTTTCGAAGCCTAAATTTCCCAATATAAAAGTTCACCAAAACTGTAATGAGAACTGTCAATTAGCTATGATTGGCAGACTGCGCTCCCACTTTCCACACATTGTTGTTTGTTACCATAGCTACCTCCATGACATGCAGTCGTCTAGGGAAACTAGCTAACTTAGTATATCAACTATCGATAGCTAAGGTAAGGATGCTGCCTTATTCAATGATATGTTTTGCGAGCTAGCTAGCCAAGTTAAAATAAAAGCACAACTATAACATCTTCATGAAAGCAAACTAGCTGGCTAACGTTAACGATAATGTCACCTTATGAAAGCAAACTAGCTAGCCAGCTAAAGTTTGCTTTCGTAATGACAATAACCAGAAATAGTCCCTAAAAGGCAATTTAAGTGAACCTAATTAGTCATATATTGGCATCGTCTTGCCTGGAGGCCAGCAGCACACACAAAGCAGGATTACTGTGTAAATTGGGTAACTGCAGATTTGGGCGGAGTCTGGGTTTTAGTCAGTGCAGTTATCCAGCTAACTCAGTCTTCCAGCTCCATGGTACTGGCTCCCATATCTTGAGTTCACAAAATATTTTCTGTAGTGCATTTCAGGCATGAAAAGACACATTTGAATACCTACTGCATTTGTGAATATGGTGAACACATAACAGACCACTGCCGTTGCGCCCCACAGTGAAAGCACTGTCCCCCCTGTCTCACAAACTAGCTTTAATTACCTCTTCAATAATGTGGTTGAGATATTAATTTAGGTAAAAACAGCCTGTTTAATATCCGGATCTTCCATCCAGATGGCACTTCAGCAGTCCTGTTGTGGAAGAGAAGACTGTTGTCACTGCTTCCTTCCCAGACAGCACAATTGCTCATTTTTAAATAGCTTGAAACATAATAAATAAATAGATTTTTTTTTTTTTCTAATTGACTTATTTTGCCAATGTTGCTCAGTGTTCTACAACCAGCTTCTACTTTATTTATTTCCACAGTTGCCTGTATAGCATGTAGATTGTAGTGGCTAAGGTACATGCCTGCGATGTGGAATGTTGGTGGTTCAAGCCCCGGTGTACAATAAGATCCACACAACAGTTGGCTCTCTGCTTAGTCTAATCAACTGTAAATTGCTCTGGATGAAAGTTTCATCCAAAGAAACTTGAACCACCAACTTTCTGGGTCCCAGTAATGTACCTGCTCCCACACCAGCCCTTTTCGAATAAGACTGAACGTGTCAACTCTATACACAGGGGTGGTAGAGAAAACATGGGCTTTGACTAGCTAGGTGACCTCTTCCCATCTTCAAACCTTCTTAGGCCTGGCTGCCCAACTCTGTTCTGGGAGTTCTACCATCCTGTAGGTTTCCACTCCAACCCTAACAAAGCACATCTCATTCAAGAGCTAATACAGGGCTGCCCAACCCTGTTCCTGGAGATCTACCATCCTGTTAGTTTTCACTCCAACCCTAACAAAGCACACCTCATTCAACAGCAAGAGCTTTTAATCAGTAGAATCAGGTATGCCACAGATCTAGACTGCAGGAACGGGGTTGTTCAAGCACCCAGCACTTTGTCGATCGATTGATTATTGGGCACACGGCAGAATTGAATTAAGGCTTGTTCATGACCAGCCCCTGTAATTCATGAACTCCCACTTCCAATTTGTTGTCATGTGGAAGGGAAATTAGAACAAATTCGGAAGTGCTTTTTCACACAGAGAGGGGTCAGCGTGTGGAACAGCTTGCCAGGTCATGTAGTGGAGGCAGGCACTTTTCAAGAGCAGGCTTGACATGGAGCTCGATACTATCTAAATAGTAAATGGTTGACATTTATATAGCGCCTTTATCCAAAGCGCTGTACAATTGATGCTTCTCATTCACCCATTCATACACACACTCACACACCGACGGCGATTGGCTGCCATGCAAGGCCCCGACCAGCTCGTCAGGAGCATTTGGGGGTTAGGTGTCTTGCTCAGGGACACTTCGACACAGCCCAGGCGGGGGATCAAACCGGCAAACCCTCCGACTACCAGACGACTGTTCTTACTGCCTATGCCATGTCTCAGAAATAAAGTGATCATAGAGGGACATTCTTGTTGTTCAAGGATCACATTTCCCAGATGAAAGTACCCTGAAAGCACATGTTCTCTTTTGGGCACAAAACAAGTTTAAGTATCTGTAGGGTGTCTCCCCAGGGATAAGCATTTGTACCTTTTTAGGCACTTTCCAGACCATGATTTCTGAGAGTGTAGTATTTAACTGTGTGTCTCTGCGTGGGTGTCCGTGTCCGTGTCCGTGTGTGTGTGTGTCTCTGAACGTGTGTGTACGTGTCAGTGTGTGTGTGTGTGTGTGTGTGTGTGTGTTAATCTTCACGAACACAACATTGGCTTGTTAAGTCAAGGATCAGCACAAATCTTGATTGAATCCCGGCCAGTGGTATTCAGCAGAAGCAGCACTTTGTATTTGATTAATCCTTCACTTGCTGTCTCCTCTGTTCTCTGCGTACTCACATTAAAGACGGTGTCTGCTTCTCCACACTTTGCTTAGGTCTGCACCCGGCCCCGCACGCATACGCTAACACCGCCAGGCCCTGACTGGAGCTAGCGGGGCCAGAGGGCGTGTAGCACGGTGATGTGCGGTGAAAACGAAGGCTCGTGTCAGGTTACCGCTAACGCCCCCCGACGACATAACCCTCAGATTCAAAATACTGCTGTTGCCCTTGGCTAGGGGGCGACTTTGCGCTAATCTACCAAATCTTTGGACGAGTGAGAGGCCGGAGTTAAAATCCCACCTCGGACTCATTCTGCATTTCTCCATTTACTGATTTTTTTTCCCCGTCTTTCTCTCTCACCCTCAAGAGGCTACGGCTTTAGAATGACCTAGCGTTTTATGGGACAGGGCTAAACAGGGTTTGCCTCTGTCCTTTTGGATACAAGTTCGTAACTCGGCATGAATACATTTTCTGTGCATTGCAGAGCGCACAAATCACATTAAAATGTGGAAACCGCAATGTAAACATGAGCTGAAACTGGTGCATTAGTCATAGGGGTATAAAATTAGAATCGACACTTATTAAATACTTTCTGTGACTATTAATGAAAAGTAGCTTTGCGAAAGAGCAAAAGCAAAGACGTTACCATACAGGTGCCAAATATAGACCATCCCAACCCTAGGGAGGTCGTGAAATCCTCCATCTCTGTAATCCGGGTTTAATTTTTCTTTGTATGCTTCTTCTATTGAGTCAATGGCAAGAGAGATGAAAATGAGAGAAGAGAAAAGTACTCACAGTGTGTCTGTCGTGCCTTGTGGTCTCATCTCCCGGATATAATTAGGTGGTTTCACTGACTGGGACGGCTGAGAAACGGTGTGTTTTTGGACTTAGACTCGCTGCAGTCATACTGAGTGAAAATTGCACACATAGCCGGTTCATGCTCAAGAGGCATCATGGATTTGCTCCAGCAATTATCACCTTGCCAGGCACCCTCTGATACGAGTCAAATGCGAATTGTACTTTTGATGCATTTTGGCAATTTACCTGCTCAAGCTCTGCATTTTTAAAATTTTACAGTCAATTTGAAGAATATGGGCATCGGCGATATGGATATGTGCAAAGTGCAGTACTCTGGTTATGAATGATAAAAGGAAGAAATATGAATCACAACTGTGAAATTAAATATTAAATATTCTCAACGTGCAAGGCGGGTTCGGCGCAGAGTAAAAGGAAGTGTGTTTTAATAACTAATCCCCATAATGGACAAATTTAAAAACAGAGTGAAAGATTTTTGACCAAATATATGGTCAGATCAGGAAGAAGTCAGTCGGTATATTGAGCATTCTGTGGCCATACAAATGAGTGAATGATGAAAAAGATAACTTTGGAAAGGAATTTCCTTCGTGTCAGTGATATTGCAAATATCGACAGCTGAAACATAGTGAATACTTCAGTGTTAAATAAGCTGTGAGAACCTGGGGATTTTATCTCGTAACACTAATAAAATACTATTCCTCCCATAAAGACACCGACTATGTAATTGGATAGTTAACAATGGAATTAATAGGTAGTTGGGAGTTTTTTTGTAACACATTTGCTTTTATTTATCTCTGAAAGTGAAATAAAAAAATCACACAGCAAACTCCAAGAGGGATTAAACTCTATTTGTTCACCCCCTCTCAAAGCCTACTGTGTTTTTTGACTGCAGATAGAATATCCTACTCTCAATTATACTAAAATGCCCACAATCAGTGTTCAAGTTGCTATGTGGAAGTGAAATGTACAATATAAGAGCATTGTATATGTTATCAGAGTTAAATGTCCTCTAGGGGAAAAGTTGCTATCTGTCTGCCACCTTTCACAAGATCAGGATTTCGGTAGGCTTTGATACAAATTATTGTTCTCGGAGAGAATTCAATAAACTACTGTGTATTGCTTTCTGCAAGGGGACTAATGCAAAATTACTGTACACTGATACAAGCAGAAGGTTCAGTGGGTAGCACTGCCGCCTCACAGCAAGGAGGTCCTGGATTTTAATCCCTGTCAGCCGGGGCCTCTCTGTGCGGAGTTTGCATGTTCTCCCCGTGTCTGCGTGGGTTTCCTCCGGGTACTCCGGTTTCCTCCCACAGTCCAAAGACATGCGGGTTAGGCTGACTGGAGAGTCTAAATTGCCCATAGGTATGAGTGTGTGAGTGTGTGAGTGAATGGTGTGTGTGCCCTGCGATGGACTGGCGACCTGTCCAGGGTGTATTCCTGCCTTTCGTCCAATGTATGCTGGGATAGGCTCCAGCCCCCCTGCGACCCTGTTCAGGATAAGCGGGTTAGGATAATGAATGAATGAATGATACAAGCAGGCCTCAATATTAAACTAATAATAATAATAATAATAATAATGTTCTGTGAAACATCAGCTCAAATAGAGCACTTTTAAGACTGTGCATTTAGTCAATAGCTGACTCATAGAAGCACAGTTTGAGTTGAATTAACTCTGAGTTACACTTTTCGAATATCAGGCTGCACAGACATAAACTAGGCATGCTACCAGATTTTGAGCACATCAAGTGCTAAACGTCATCTGAGAAGAATTGAAGAGGTTATAAAGTGCATGATTAAAACTGCTTTCCATGTGCGAGGCAATTTGCATGTTTTCACTAATTATATTAATGAATTGCAATTAAGTTGACATGAACAGCAATGCGATTCACTATTTAATTGGCTTCTTAAATAAATCGAATAATATGCAAATTAAGGTATATTATGAATGTGATATATGTGCATGTAGGTTTTATTTTATTATTTATGTATTCTTTTACCTTTGGGTTACTGATGAGAACACAAAGGTTTTCTTCACAAGCAGTCAGTGCTCTGATTTATTTATTTATTCATTTATTTATATTTATCCATTCCTTCATTCAATGCTAAAGCTGAACAATTATATTTTTTGCCGGTGTTGCCAATGCACTTTGATGTAAAACCATAAAACCATTCTGAATATGTTATCCTAAACCTCCGACATATTATGTATATATACAGTACTGTGCAGAAGTCTTAGGCACCCTAGACCTTATCATATATATGTTTTGTTTTTTGTGTGTGTGTTAGTATAAAATAACCCATTTGAGATTTTCAAATATTCGTTTTCCAAAAGATTTAATTTTACAGAGGAATTTTGGAAATAAATTTTAAAAACTAACATATTACTGTAAGCAATTGACTACTTTTTTCATAAAAACCTGATCAAGGCTGTCTGAGATCAGAAGCCAACCAAAGTCTGCAGAAGAACAAGTTCTTCATCATGCTTGGAACAACCTCCCTGCTGATTGTCTTACAGAGCTGCAGGACATCTCAGAGAAGTGATGCAGTTTTAATGCAGAAGGGTCGTCACAAAAAATATAGATTTGATTCAGTTTTTAACTATTCTGCCAAATGATGAAAATATAATGTAAAATGTATAGTACGTTTATTTAGGACCTTTCATGGAATTATTTTTGAAAGAATCTTATCTGTACAGAATGTTATTCAGGTGCTTAAGACTTTTGCACAGTACATATATATATATATATATATATATCCCTATGTCTCTGAAAGGGCGGGCGTCTTAAAGGTTATCTTTAGATTCGTGATTCATCACTGAAATGGATTTTGTTTACGTTCCCACGGCGACCGTGAGGGCTTCCATAGCGCACACTGCTTTCTGAGGATTCACCACGCATCACATTCTCCAGGTCAAAGGTCGCCGAGTCCCCTCCCACTCCCCTGCATCCCCGCCCAATGGGAGCGCACATTACTCATTCTCCCCGTTCGATAATAACCTCGATTGTAGTCTCTGCGGGCCTGGAATAACAATAATTATCGCCGAGCAATTATGGCTTTTTTACCTGGAGGGATCCTCATCCTTACACCAGGGAGTAATGGGGGCTCACGCTGTCATTCAGATTTTAATAAGCTCCAATCAGCACGCCGTGCCAAATCAATGTTCAGGGAGACGTATTTACTCCACCAGCCAGGTCCACCCCCTCCTAGCAATCAAAATCGGCAAAAAAAAGGCATGGACAAACTGGATAAACCGTACAATTAGGGCAGGATACTAGACCTGCCGCTATCCGGTTTTTCATTTCACTAATTCCGTAAATTCGGCTCCCAGTTTGTAGTCTTAGTATGTGCGGCAGAGCTCTCAGTGCTGGTACAATGCGAGCAGGGTTCACTTCAGTCCGAGAGGGATCGACTGATCGAATGTACAGTGGGAGACGCCCTCCATCAGACCTGACACGAGCCTGACGCTACGGATCCGCCCTGTGCCTGGCAGCAGTGCACGTGCACGCTGCTGTCGGAAGCAAAGAACTCTCCGGAAAAAAAAACGGGAACTGTCTCCCCCCCCCCCCCCCCCGCCTCTGCCAAAGCTCTCCAGATGACGCAGCCCGCCTGCCAGCTACCCTCTGCTCCGCCCAGGCTGGCTCGCGAGACGCGCAACCTTCACAATGCCAGCTTCTCCAAAAGTTTGAAATGGGATTCATTTTTTTGAGAAAAACAGGCCTTTGTGAGCCATTATGTGGCTATGGAGACCTGGCAGCCTCAATGCTGAAGTGCTGGGACAGGCTTGCGCACAAAAAACAACAACAATAACAATAACAACAGTAATAATAATAATAATAATAATAAGAGTAATTATGAGAATTAGAATAGTAATAATTGCAATAACAATAATAATTATATGAATTAATGATGCACAAATGCATTACTGAGGCATGCTATTAACCTTTCATTCATTATTGTATTTGTTAACTGCTAACGAATGTATTAGTGGTATAGATAATGTATACAGTAGCACACCATGGGATATTTAGTTAACCATTAACAAATACATTAACAGTTTTTTTTCATTCCAATATGAATTTGCATTACCTAATGCAGTTGTTAGCATGAATTAATGGTGTACAAATACATATACAATGCTTTACAGACTGACTTCTCGGTATGTCGTTAACAACTACATTAGTTACTATAAATGCATGTTACTGCATTTAAATATACTTGAATATAAAAAAGGATTATTACTGCGTTTTGGTTAAAAACGGTGAAAAGATGCAGTGAGTTCACAATCTCACATGACTCCTGTGCTACTGGCTGACATTGATTTTGGACACGCTGGGAGGTCTGAGGGTCAAAGTGCTATTGACTGGCTGGCATTGGGTCTTACTCTGTGGTAGAGAGGTTAGCCCAGGTCTCAGAACAGGCTATTCATAAGGCACTGACCTTTCCTTGATGCCATCTGAAATAGCTGGCTGTACTAACGT
>NC_083763.1:74102486-74107486 GCF_963514075.1 Conger conger | reverse complement strand
CTAAGCAGGAGAAAATCCTCCCCTGGAGCAATGCAGGGTTAAGGGCCTTGCTCAAGGGCCCAACGGCTGTGTGGATCTTATTGTGGCTGCATCGGGGATCAAACCGCTGACCTTGCGTGTCCCAGTCATGTACCTTAACCACTACACTACAGGCCGCCCATTTATGGCCCAATAAATAAATAAATAAAGAAGACTGGGTCTTAGCTACCAAAGCCAAGTCTGAACATACAGTATATTTGATAGGGCTGCAGCACAATGATCGCTGCAGTGAAAATGGCGGACTCCGTCGATGGGTGAAGCAGCTGTGGTCTCTCCGTGGGCCCATCCATTAAGGGAAGCTATGTTTGGATACGGGGAGGGAGGGGAGCTGACAGATGAGTGCTGTGTGTCATCGATCTGCTCGCTCGAGATAGCGGTCAGGTGAAGAACTCTCCGCATCCTGCTGTGTCCTGGAGGGACATCTGGGAGCCGAGCGACACGGTCCCGCGAAAAACGGCAGAACCCGCCGCCCGCAGATCACCTTGGGATTCAGGCTCGGCGACCCACCTGTTGGGGCAGGTACCTTTCTGCAGGTCGCCATGTTTGATGGAGTGGGGTAGTCTGGCTGTCCGCAGAGCTAACTAACACTTGTTGATGCGAGGTTAGATGGGGTAGTGTTGCCTAAATGCCCTGGTGTAAAATCCACTTATGACCAGCTTGATATACCAGCAACCAGCTGTTTCAAAACCTAGCTTGAGCTCTGCAGGGTATGCACAGAAATAACACTTGCTGAAGTGACTTTATTGAGTCATGTAGCCTGGCTGTAGCCTGGCTGTGCTCACAGGTAACACTTCCTGACCTGGCGTTTGATGGAGTCATGTAGCCCATCTCTACTTAGAGGTAACGGATGCTGACCTGATCTTCGATGGAGTCGTGTAGTGTAACTGTTGAGGAATAATTAAGTTCAGAATTATTCAAGCCTACCCAGACTTCAATCTGCTCAGCCCCCCTGCTCAGCAACCTCCACTGGCTGCCTGTTATGGCTCGCATCAAATTTAAAACTTTGGTGCTCGCGTACCAGGCAGTTAAGGGATCAGCCCCTGTATATATTCAATCACTCATCAAGACCTATACACCAACAAGACCCCTCCGTTCTGCCACTTTGTGCCGTCTGGCGCCTCCCCCTCACCGCACCTACACAGTCGCTCACGGCTGCTGTCTGTCCTGGTCCCACGGTGGTGGAATGACCTCCCGGTGGATGTCAGAACGGCAGAGTCTCTGACCTCTTTCAAGCGCAGACTGAAGACTCATCTCTCCAGGCTACACCTTTCCCTCCCTAACTCACCACCATGATTAGCCGTATATATGCCATAGACTGTAATGGCACTTATGTAGTTGTATAGATATTGTTGTTTTTTGTATTAGTTTTTGTATTGTTGTACCCGGGGTATTCTAGCCAACTGTGGTATGCTAGTTTGGAAGTTGATGTGTTCTTCAAGGGTTCCGATTATATCTGCATGGTTACTCTAGGACTCGGAACTGTACTGTCCTCTCAGGTCCTCTTTGCACTTGTGTTTGATTTGCACTTTGTTGTACGTCGCTCTGGATAAGAGCGTCTGCTAAATGCCATGTAATGTAATGAAATGTAATGTAATGTAATGTAATGAGTGAAGTACAAGCATTTGTTGTTCTCTGAAATTGTTTTCACCTTGTTTTATACCTAGGCAGACACAGATGAGTAGGATAAAAAAAAACTCCTGGAACTCCTGGCACTCTTCCAAACAGAAAAGCAGTCACTGAGAGCAATAAACCCTTTTAGCCAAGGACATAGGCACCTCCATTTCACCTCGTTTCCCAAATTCCTCGACACGAACTGTGGCCAAAGGCAAGGCACGCCGGTGTGACGATTGATGTCGATTTGAGTCGCGTAACTGCGCACAGAGGAAACACCTGCTGACTCCAGCACTTGAGTCTCACTCGGTGAGGGCCAGCTTCCTCCCGCGCGGGTCTGAGTGTGCTGTCAGCATGAGTGAGCTCGGGGTCTCTGAGAGAGGCGAGGGAGGCCCGGCCACTCTAAAGCACGCTACGCTACGCTAACGCACGCTACGCTATGCTAACGCACGCTACGCTAACGCACGCACGCACACTAACGCATGCTATGCCAATGCATGCTATGCTAATGCACGCTACAGTAACGCATGCTATGCTAACGCACGCTACGCTAACTCTTCCACCCCCGTGACCACGCTGAGCCATGTGTGTGTGGACCTGCGTGTAGTCAGGCATGCACGCAAGCAGGCGAGTGTATGGACCTGTGGATGTGACAGCATGCACACAGAAGCACCGGCATACACACACTCAAAGACACACACACACACACACACACACACACGCTGTCTGTGCATAGACATACACACAGATATACACACATACATACAGAACACACAGGCTCAGTCGCACAAACATACACAAACTCAGAGAACAAGGTACAGAGCCACATTACTCTCACTCGCATGCTAACAAACATGTACGCATAATTTCATGTCATGTAATGTCAGCAGGCATGCATAAGCAAACACGCAAACATACAACCATGCATACAGGTATATGATCATACACATTAACATGCACGTGTCCACAGAAATCAATTGAGTGAGATGAGGAAATAATCCCGCCCCAAAAAAAACCCCAAAACACCACCTTCCACAACTGGCCACACGCAGTGCCACTGCCAGGCATGTGTACTTACCCACACATGCTCAAACACACGAGCAGGCAAGCATGCGAGTGTGCACACTGTATGCTCACACCTCCCCGAGTACCGCGGCCGAGCGTTAAAATCCGCAGCCCTGTCAGCTAAACTACAGCAGAGATGAACTCTGACGGAGGTCTACTGACTGTAACACAGTGCATTTGTTCCCTGATTGGGCTCACGCAAACTCATACGCGGTGACATTTATTCTATTCAAAGTGAATCCCGATTAAAAGGTTATTTTTTTACCCTATGTAGCGACAGTGAACTGACACTCTGAGACTAGGGACAACGTGCCCAAACAGCCCGGACGATGGTTATCAGGCCCCACGCGGTATTGACCTGGCTTCATTCATCCCTTTTCCCCATTGCTCCCGCAAACATCTCAGAGCGCTCATCGATGGAAGCTGTACGGCTATCGTGCCCCCTTTTCAGCGAGGCCTCGATCTCTCTCGGGCGGGCCTTCTCATCCTGAGACAGGGTCTGCTAGGGAGGCACTCCAATTAGTTAGTCAACAATTAGTTGTAGATGATCATGATCATGTAGTAAAGCTTGACCAAGATTGAAGTCTGGGTAGGCTTGAATTATTCTGAACTGAATTATTCCTCAACAGTTACACTACATGACTCCATCGAAGGTCAGCAACCGTTACCTCTAGAGGCACTGCTACTGAACGACACACACCGCAGGACTATACGCTGGTAACCCACCGCTGCGGGACAAACAAATACATACATAAATACATGTACAATTTGCGCTGATATACACTCAGCAAGCACTTTGTTAGGTGTTTATTAGACTTACTCTTTTGACTTATTAAGTCTTCTGCCGCGGTAGTCTATCCACTTCAAGTTTTGATGCGTTGTGTGTTCAGAGATGCCCTTCTCTGGATGTTTTTTTTGTTTTTCACACCATTCTCGGTAAGCACTAGAGACTGTTGTGTGTGAAAATCACTCTGTCTGGCACCGACAATAATTCCACGGTCAAAGTTACTGAGATCATATTTTTCCCACATTCTGATGGTGGATGTGAACATTGCCTGAGGCTCCTGACCTGTATCTGCATGATTTTATGCATTGCACTGCTGCCACACGATTGGCTGATTAGATGATCGCATGGATAAGTAGGTGGACAGACGTTCCTAATAAAGTGTTCAGTGAGTGTAGTAACCAAATCAGAAGAATAGAATCCATAACACTGGAACAATAGGGAACAGCCATCGAAGCAAGGGTATCCTTTATAAAATAATACAGTGTGTTAATTAACAGACACACTGATGACAACATGAAGATGACCCTGCAGATGTTAGTGAAGGTGTAAACATGCCCTCCTGCCAGGTGCGCCGTTGTTGGGGGTTAAATGAGAAAGGAGGATTAATGACCTTTAGCTTCATGATGATAATCAGCTCCGCTCCAAAGAGTGGGCCATTAAGGCAGAGGTGCTGGGAGCAGATAGGGCCTGGATGAGAGGCTGAGGTGTTGGGAGTATTAGGGGCAGACAGGGCCTGGATGAGAGGCTGAGGTGTTGGGGGTATTAGGGGCAGACAGGGCCTGGGTGAGAGGCAGAGGTGCTGGGGGTATTGGGGCAGATAGGATCTGGGTGAGAGGCAGAGATGCTGGGGGTATTGGGGGCAGATAGGATCTGGGTGAGAGGCAGAGGTGTTGGGGGTATTAGGGGCAGATAGGATCTGGGTGAGAGGCAGAGGTGCTGGGGGTATTGTGGGCAGATAGGATCTGGGGGTATTGGGGGCAGACAGGGCCTGGATGAGAGGCAGAGGTGCTGGGGGTATTGGGGCAGATAGGATCTGGGGGTATTGGGGCAGATAGGGTTGGACAGGCTTGTGTGGTGCTGGTTACACTGGGGGTTAATCGAGAGATCGCACAGACTGAACGGCCTGCCCTCCTAATTCTGTCTTTTATATTCTTCATCGATATTGCATAAGATTACATGATAGCCATTTGGCAGGCACTCATATTCAAAGCAACGTTTGACATTCATGAAATCATTTATCTATTTTTTTTTTGTCTCAACATCATCGAGTCTGTCTGGGATTACATGAAGAGACAGGAGCATTTGTGGCTGCCTAAATCCACAGAAGAACTGTGGCTAGTTCTCCAAGATGTTTGGAACAACCTACCTGCCGAGTTCCTTCAAAAACTGTGTGCAAGTTTACCTAGAAGAATTGATGCTGTTTTGAAGGCAAAGGGTGGTCGCACCAAATATTGATTCGATTTAGATTTTTCTTCCATTCATTCACTTCTTCTGTTCA
>NC_083763.1:74042486-74097486 GCF_963514075.1 Conger conger | reverse complement strand
GGGGCCGTACTACCCTCTATGGTTTTCATCGCACTTGGTGCCATACTTCCCTCTATGGTTTTCCTCGCACTTGGAGCTGTACTTCCCTCTATGGTTTTCATCGCACTTGGAGCTGTACTTCCCTCTATGGTTTTCCTCGCACTTGGAGCTGTACTTCCCTCTATGGTTTTTCATCGCACTTGGAGCTGTACTTCCCTCTATGGTTTTCCTCGCACTTGTCCCCGGGTTTGATTCGCACTCTATCTGCCGAATGCCTGTAATGTAATGTAATGCACCGCAGTGTGATGTATGAACTAAAGAAAGCCAGAGTGGTGGGGGAGTGTTAGCGGCGGGGGAGTGTTAGCGGCGGGGGAGTGTTAGCGGTGGCACGACTCCCGGCGAGTGGGAGAGACCTGAGCCAGACGGGGTCCCGGCGCAGACAGCCCGCGGGCCGAAAATAGTGCGCTTCTCCACAGAGCGTCCGAGGGGCTGTCGTCTTCCGGGAAGAGGAGCCGCGTTCTCCGAGGCGACCTCGTCTGGCTGCCTTTCGTCTGTTCCCCCGAGCCGCCGAGCCGTCGCCGTGGCCGTCGCCGGGGGAGACGGTCGCCGGGGGAGACGGTCCCGGCGGACGGCGAGCCGATCCGACAGCGCGTGGGAGACGGAGCGCTTTTTGAGAGCGCGAGCGTGATACCCCTGAGACAGACCTCCCCGCCCAGCTCTGCTCTGGGCTCCCAGCGCTCCTGTGTCTGCACTGCCAGGGATTTCACCAAATCAGCGACACTGACATCTCTCAGTGCGTTTTCCTCTGGTTACACGTTAACACACTTCAGAGCAGTCGATATCAACTACCCGTGTAGCTAACAGTACATTACATTACATTACATTAATGGCATTTGGATATCGATATCAACTACCAGTCTAGCTAACAGTACTTTACATTACATTAATGGCAATTGGCAGATGCTCTTATCTGGAGTGACCTACAGTTGATTAGACTACGCAGGAGACAATCAGAGAGCAACACTGACATCTCTCAGTGTGTTTTCTCTGGTTACACATTAACACACTTCAGAGCAGTCGATATCAACTACCTGTCTTGCAAACAGTATTTTACATTACATGCATGGCATTTGGCAGATGCTCTTATCCAGAGTGACCTACAGTTGATTCGACTAAGCAGGAGACAATCCTCCCCTGGAGCAATGCAGGGTTAAGGGCCTTGCTCAAGGGCCCAACGGCTGTGTGGATCTTATTGTGGCTATCCCGGGATTAGAACCACCGACCTTGCGGGTCCCAGTCATGTACCGTGTACCTTAACCTTAACCAGTACGCTACATGCCGCCCTGTATATACTACCCATTCTAATTTAGATAACTAACTTTACTGTAGCTGGAAATGTCATATAACATTATGGTTAATTTGTCTCTTTTTATTTTATTTAATAATATAATTTAATTGTTTAAAAAAATATCAAATTGTTAGTTTTTCATTTGGGCGCCTGACTCATATGAACTAACTAAATAGCCTGCCTCTGAACTTCCTAACTCTTACACAGGGGATTGTGTTTGAAGCAACTCCAAAAATAATTGGCCACGATTTATTTTTCTTTTGTTTTTAGTTTTGTTGTTGCAGCAGTTGTACTATTTTTCAAGAGTGAGATTATTAGCTCTCATTAGACAAATTCCAAAAAAATATGCACACGCACACACAAGCAAGCACACACACACATGGACATACATGCACACACACACACACACACACACACACATGCACACACGCACAATGGGTTCAGGAATGGCTACTTTTATCTATAAGATGGACTGAAAAGTGACAGTAGACCAGACATCCCACTGGGCTCTCTGCAGCAGACTCAATCACAGATTACCATTTCAATACTCAGTAACAAAAGCAGAAATGCCAGATAATAGCCAAGGGTAAGCAATGTCTGTACAGTGGTGGGTGTGTGCATCTGTCAGATGTCTGTATCATTTGCCTTTTCTTTGCACAAACAGACACAGAGAAAAGATGCCACGGTTGTCATGGATAAGTATTCCTTTTCAGTTTTTCACTGTTTGACACAGGCACTAGCGCTGCCGCTGTGCTGCTAATGCTTCCTTTGTTGAGTTTAACTTGGATAAAAGCCACGTCTACTTACAAATGTGCATAAACAAACAGCAAGCAAACTCACATACACACACACACACACACACACACACACATTCTGATGTAAGGATGGCATCACATAGTCTGTAGCTACACACATTCCGAGGGGTATGAAGTGATACAGGAATTCTGCCGTCGATAAAACACGGGCGCTCTGACGAAGTGTGACGTCTCCGCGCTCGCCCCCAGAAACAAGCCCTGGCTGTCGGCGCAGACATTGACTGCTCTAGCCTCCGATCTCTGACACCAGGAACCCATTTCTTAAAGCAAGTGGAGGAATTATTGAGTGTCACCTCGACAGGCATCGGGGAAAACCCCCCAACAAAGGAAATCTGCCCGCAACAATCACTTAAGCCGAGATCGTCCACTGACACACACACTGGTGCTGAGGATGGAAGTGTCATTCATCGGGGAAAAAAACAAGAAGAAGAAGAAGCGGAAGTTGAAAAAGAATCGAAATAAGGTGAAATCGGCAAGTGTTCTGGGGTGCACTGCAGTCCGCTGGTGTCATTTTCCCAGAATCCCGTGCGGCCTTCCCAGGGTTCTTCCTCCTGCTCTTCCCTGGGTGGGCGCCCTGCTTACTAAACAAACCTGCCGTCTCTTCTGCACAGAAACCCATCAGTCATGGGTGCCTGCAGGGACTTTGGCCCTGTGAGAACACCTCAGCACCGCCCCCCCCCGAGTAGCGTCCTGGCCCCAGTACCCAGATCTCTCCCTGCATAATCAGAGGTCATTATTGTCCTTGTAGACATTGTCCCAGAGACAGTGGGACTTGCATCCTAACGACGGTTCCATATTGGGCCTCTCGGACAACTGCCAGAGCCCCAGCCCCCTGAGCAGCAATCAGGGGCTACAGGTTGTCCCAGCTGCCGACATCTTTTAATAATTAGCATCTTCTCGGCGAGTGACCTTAGCCGGCTGCCAATGTTTCGACGGGAGGAAACAAAAAAATGTTCTCATAACAGAGAAGAGAGAGACTGAGGTGCTCTTAGTGCCATGCTGAGCTGTAGGATGAGGGAGGGGGGTGAGGGGGTGGTTGTGATAGACCCCCCCCCCCGCCCCTCTCTTCATTCACTAGCATTATTCACTAAAACTATGATCTAAACTACATATGCCACAGCCTGTCCCCCTGAGCCGCCATTTTGTAATCATGACCCAGGAACCTATCTGTATCTCGCAGCCTCGTGTCCAGCTCAAAATGGCCACTCCAGACAACCCTTCTGAAGTACAGTTCCATCGTCAGCAGCCCCTTTTTTCACTTAAGGGTTGCCCTCCCCCAAAACATGAGCATCGCCGCATAACTAGCGAGGTACATTTGAACGATACATTCCCTACCTCGCATTGGCAAGTTTGACAAGTTTTTTGCAAAGATACAGTATGGAAATCAAATAGCTATGAAATGAAAAACATGGTAAACTTGTTTTCTTAGTCAAAGTTAGTTGGAATTTGCATATGATTAAACTTGATTTAATGTTCAGTCATTATTTGACACATCTTATGCACAGAAACTGTAATTAAGGTTGCTGTTAGTAACATGGAAAACCATGAAGACATTGACTCCACATTTGGCAAAGCCGCAGTTGATTAAGAACTGCTGTTTGCTGGAGTATTTTTTAGTGAAAACATGTTTTATTTTTAACATTATTTTTTCGGATTTAAATAGCCAGAACTGGCTTGAAAGAGAGATTTATATGTCATTGTAGGACTCATCTGAATAAATTCCGAATAAATACTGCCTTATTATTTGCACTGTGCTATCAATCAGCCAGGGAACATGAGAATATTTTCTAACTATAATGCAGAATGTTATATTGTATATAAAATGATAAAATAAGTGATATAGTGATATGATAAAACAAATACAAAAATAAACACAATGGGTTCTGTAAACATCGCACAGGGATTTGTATCAGAACAGTAATAATATATTTTTCGTGGAAATAAACATTTATTTTAGGCCCGCTTTCCTCATTTTGTGTCGATGCACTCTTTCTCGATTTGCCCAAAGCCACGGATCTATGCTGGAATGGGGAGAAAAGTGGGAAGGTTATTGCAGTCAGTGTATCTTCTCCACAGAAATGGGCCTCAGTTTTAGCCCGAAAAAAGGAATTCCAACAAAATAAACATAAAATTAATAATAATTGAAAAAAAATCTGGAATTTCTCTTGCGATGTCTCTCTTACGGTGACCTCTCTTACAGTGGGATCTGAGCCATGTCGGTCATCAGCTCAGATGATCATCACCTGCCAAAATGCCACACAAAATGGCCCAAGTGTTTGGATCGAGGAGTGTCTCGGATATTGAGTGAAAACAGTTACCTGTTGTTACCTGTTGTGACCTGTTGTTACCTGTTGTTACCTGTTGTTACCTGTTGTGACCTGTTGTTACCTGTTGTTACCTGTTGTGACCTGTTGTGACCTGTTGTGACCTGTTGTTACCTGTTGTGACCTGTTGTGACCTGTTGTGACCTGTTGTTACCTGTTGTGACCTGTTGTGACCTGTTGTTACCTGTTGTTACCTGTTGTTACCTGTCTGCCTCTCGCTGGACGCCAGACTGTGTTCTCGGCCTACTTCCAGTGACCTACTGTCTGACTCCCCGTCGGCCCAGGCTTGCGAGTGGCTTATCCTTATTTACCCACAGGTATCACTGTGATATCGCACACCTGCTCGTGTGCATGATCAGACATTCCCACAGATACGTTAACTCCGGAGCCCATCCGTCCATTTGAACTGTTAATACATCGATATGCAATCGACCTACGTGCCCTCGGATGAACCGGCCGACCGTATTTTAAAAAGCATCCTGCGACTTCACGGGGCAGGGTGAGACCCGGACCAGGATAACGGGGACAGGGTTTGGTGGCTTTGCCCGAACAGGATAAGGCACAGTCATCTGCTCCTCGCTGATCCCCGCCCTCCCCCAGACAGCCCGCATAACCGTGTAAGCGGCTAATCTGGAATTAGCACCTTGAACATATGGTGTCACCGAAGCGCTCAGTGAGCCACAGACGTAAGACGTGTCCGCATATGCGCCCGTCAGGGCAAGCTGTTTCTTCACCTCAGCTTACTTATTATTTATGTAATCTTTTATTTGTTTAGTCTAAACACTTGTTTGTCGATTCACCGGCTCGGTGTGCAGACTTAATGGTTTTCTCCCTTCCCCAGTTAAGGCCACAAACTATAACTACAGCCCTGACTATAATGATAACGATGTGAGCGTCCTCGCTATTGAACGATAGCGTTCTGTAAATAGCCTCCCGGCTATGTCATCTTCCATTTTGCATGTGACGCCCTGTACATCCGGTTGAATTTTGATTGCCTGTCAGTGTTTAAGTGTTCATGCAGCGGGAAAACAATCACTCTGAAAGTGATCCCAAAGATCTCGTTCTTCACTGTCAGTGTCGTTGTCGTTATAGTCGTGGTTAGGAGTCATATTATTATAGTTATCGTTCTTGGTGCGGATGGGCCTGTAGCCTTGCTTGGCAGCGAGTCGATAGGAGTCTGCCTGATTGCAGGTGGCACCATGCTCAGGTAGCACGCTAAACTGTAACAACAATTCGACATGCCGATGATTCGTGGTGATGATTCGTGGTGATGATTCATGGTGATGATTCGCCCCCAGCTCGACGTGGTGATGATTCGACGTGCGGATGATTCATGGTGATGATTCGTGGTGATGATTTGTGGTGATGATTCTTGGCGATGATTCGTGGTGATGATTCGTGGTGATGATTCGCCCCCAGCTCGACGTGGTGATGATTGGACATGCCGATGATTCGTGGTGATGATTCGTGGTGATGATTTGTGGTGATGATTCTTGGCGATGATTCGTGGTGATGATTCGTGGTGATGATTCGCCCCCAGCTCGACGTGGTGATGATTGGACATGCCGATGATTCGTGGTGATGATTCGTGGTGATGATTTGTGGTGATGATTCTTGGCGATGATTCGTGGTGATGATTCGCCCCCAGCTCGACGCGGTGATGATTCGTGGTGATGATTCGTGGTGATGATTCGTGGTGATGATTCGTGGCGATGATTCGCGGTGATGATTCGTGGTGATGATTCGTGGTGATGATTCGTGGTGATGATTCGTGGTGATGATTCGTGGTGATGATTCGTGGTGATGATTCGTGGTGATGATTCGCCCCCAGCTCGACGCGGTGATGATCGGTCGGCCCTTCTCCACTCGGCTCTAATTGCGAGAGGAGACCTTTGTGCCGCCGACTCGTTTAAGGAGACAAACAAGAGCAATTACCGCCACGGCGAATCCATCAGCGCGGCCTCGTTAGCGGGAGGAGACAGAGGGGGGAAGAAGGATGGCGGACAGCTCAGGACTGATGGGCGGATGAGAGGTGCTTCTCCCCGTCTGGAGTGTCCGCTGGTATTCATCAGCGGCCTCAACGCCCGCCATCCATCAGGGACGGCGCGTGGAGTGTACCCTGCGCTCCGACGCACGTGATGCGTGTTTGTTTTTGTTGCTTTGTTGGGATGCGTTCGGCTCTCGTCCACAGCGATGTGCAGCAAAGTGCACACCTGTTACCATGGACAAGTGCGCTGAGAAACCTGGAGGAAAGTGCAGCTCCAAATGCTAGGAGTGACCACGTAGATAACAGCTTGAACCCTGTAGATGAATCTGATGAGGTCGTCTGATGAGCCTACAGGCCGTGCCCGCACAGACATGTGGCAGTGGAAGACTTTTCATGCACGACTCGATGAGTAAACTTGCAGGAGCGCCGTTGACCAGCGTGGTTTGCTGGTGCATTATGGGACACTTTGACACCCCGTCTGACTGAATCCCTGTCCCTGGGGAGCATTATCCTGGGGTTAAAACATAAAAAAGCCCTGGCATGGTGCTGATTGGAAGCCAGGCCATGGGGCCCATCCATCCCCCTGATTGGTGCCTAAACCGGACACACAGCAAGCCCAGACTGACTAGGAAAGAAATAGGAAATACATCACCTCAAATTCATTTTGTTTTGAAATAATAGTGAAACGTAACTGCATAATTTGCATTTACTTACAGTGTAATTACAATTTTAAGTTGACATATTAAGATGTCCACTAAGCATTAGTGAATCAAAATCACAAGTTCATATGACTAATTCATCTGCATGCATTTAAGATTAAGATCACTTCAATTCATGAATGCCCCCTTGGAGAGTATAGAGCTGGGCAGCCCAACCCTGATCCTGGAGATTGAATATCATGTAGGATTTCACTCCAACCCTAACAACGCACAGATAATTTCAGTTGCCGTTGCCCTTAGTATTGTATAGGAAAAAGATAACCATGATTGCTGAACCCCTCTCTCTTCCTCTCAGATTACTGTAATATGAATCTATAATTTGTATTTATGTTGTGTCTGCATCTTCCTGGGTGCTTGGCTGTTAGCATGAGACTAGGAGGATGAATTTCATCTTTATTTTAATTATATCATCCTAATGGCTAAAATATGTGTTTCTCGACGTTTGTAAAATGTGGGCCTTGCATTTTTCAATGTTTCGTGCTGTGAGTAAAACTGGTTTTCTAGGATAGCACATTTTAATAACGGTGAGAGGGAGATGGAATATGCATCTTCAAATAAACACAAAGAGCACATAAGGGGCAGTGTTGTGGAGCAGAGCGTAGTGCTGCTACCTCACAGCAGGACGGTATGCGTGTTCTCCCCGTGTCTGTGTGGGCCTAGGGCATGTTCTCCCTGTGTCTGCGTGGGCCTAGGGCATGTTCTCCCCGTGTCTGCATGGGCCTAGGTCGTGTTCTCCCCGTGTCTGCGTGGGCCTAGGGCATGTTCTCCCCGTGTCTGCGTGGGCCTAGGGCATGTTCTCCCCGTGTCTGCATGGGCCTAGGTCGTGTTCTCCCCGTGTCTGCGTGGGCCTAGGGCATGTTCTCCCCGTGTCTGCATGGGGTTCCTCTCCTCCCTCAGTCCAAACACACGCAGGTTAGGATAATTGGAGAGTCTCCATTGCCCATAGATATACGTGAGTGAGTGAACACTGTGTGTGTGTGTGTGTGTGTGTGTGTCCTGCGATGGTTTGGCAACCTGTCCAGGGTGTATTCCTGCCTCTTGCCCAATGCATGCTGGGATACGCACCAGCCTCCTCATAACCAGATGAAGGCTGGATAGATGGATGGATTGTGAACTAAACGCATTTTTAACAAAAATATTATATCGGTATGCTATATTCAAATATACTGGGAAACTGTATTACTGTATGGTACTAGTCTAAATGTTTACATACTGGCAGGAGAGACTCTGTTCTGCACAATCCTGCCATAAGGGCTGTCTCTCTTTCCTTTTGCGTTCCCAGTGAAGGCTGGGCTGCTTTCATCGTTGAGTGTCCAGGTGAAAGACGTCTCCCCGCCATATCCGCAGAAAGAGCACAGAAGACGTGGCGGCCGCTTCCTGTTGACCTTACGTTGAGAAGGACGTTGCGGGGGGAAAAAAAGAAAAAAACCACCCGGGGAAGACAGAGAAGCAGAAAGAAATCAGGCTAGTCAAGTTCGCCGCTCGGAGCCAATCTCGCTCCCGAGCCCGGTGTCCTCGCCCCCCGCAGGATGAATAACCGGTCAAGTCCTTCTCGCTGTAAATCAAAAGCAGGCTCCGCTCACCGCCCGATTTATTATGAGTGCACGGACAGGCGCGCATACGGACACGCGCGTGGAAAGTCATTATATTTATTCATTTATTTATTTATTTATTTAATTTGGCAGCTTGTAACCTAGTGGCTAAGGTGCTTGACAGGGACGTGGAAGCTTGGTGGTTCAAGTTCCGGTGCAGCCATGATAAAAACCTGCATAGCTGTTTGGCCCTTAACCCCGCATCACACCTTTTCAAACTGTGCCTCAGTCCTCCCTCCTGATTTCCCCCCCTTTCCGATATCCCTATCCCTCTTGTCTAACCCCAAACAAATAAATAATAATAATAATAATTGCACTTATGATGACTGTATGTTTAGTCATGTGTATTTTACTAGTTATGGATGTGATGCTTTAACTTGTGGAAGAACCTATGCACTCGCAAGTCGCTTTGGATTAAAAGCGTCCGCCAAATGACAAAAATGTCAAATTTAATGCATTGCTCCAGAGGGGATTGTCCCCTGCTTCGCCTAATCAACTGTAAGTCGCTTTGGATGAAAGCATCCGCTAAATACCTAAATTATGATTATTACTGCGATGGGCCAGGTCTGAGGGAGTGATGGCATGCCAGTCACATTCCCAATTATAATGCAAATAAGGCCCTTGTTTACTGGGCGCGTGGAGCCGGTTTCTGCACAAGCGCGCGGGGCCGGGTCTGTGTTTACCGCCGTCTGAGAGACCGCGGGAGCAGTCACCGCGCGGCGTTCTGCTGCCGAGGCCCAGCCGGTGTCACGGCGACGGAGGGGGCCTGGACTGCGCGGAGATGATAAATGAACTAAAGAGACTCCGATAAGAATGTGGAAATGGGTTTCTCCGGGTTAAGATAAGGGTTACAGTGCCTGGAATTAGTTTTGAGCTCAACGCTGGATTAGGAACCGGTAGTGCACTTCCCCCTGGCCCCCGGTCTCGTCCGGGTGGAGTAAAAAAAAGGTACATTTGAACGAAACTAGAGAAAGAGAGACTTGGGGGAAAATATATATCTTTAAAAAAAAAACATTTTGTTATGGTGCACAGAGTGGTTTTGTAAACCAAATTGGTCATTTTTATATTTGAATTGGGTATAACTATATAACAATTACATTCTCACTTGCTTACTGTAGCAGCAGTTACTGCAGTAATGAAAGGAGCACATTCATCATTTTTGTATTTGTTTATTTATTGATTTATGTATCCCTCCCATTAGGGGCAATTTTGGCATACTGCCATCATCAGTGAAATGGCTATAGCCTGTAGCGGTCGTTTGCGCTGTAGGTCTAAAATGTCAGTGCATGTGTACAGGTTAATTACAGAGGAAAGGTTAGCAGGAGTAGCATTGCTAATGAGAACCTAAATTTTTCGGAAGAGAGAGAGACAGAATGAGAGAGATGGAGAAAGGGAGAGAGGGAGAGAGAGAGCAAGAGAGAGAGAGATGGAGAAAGGGAGAGACGGAGAGAGATAGAGAGAGAGGGAGAAAGGGAGAGACGGATAGAGAGATAGAGAGAGAGGGAGAGAGAGAGAGAGAGGGAGAAAGGGAGAGACGGATAGAGAGATAGAGAGAGAGGGAGAGAGAGAGAGAGAGGGAGAAAGGGAGAGACGGAGAGAGAGATAGAGAGAGGGGGAGAGAGAGAGAGAGAGGGAGAGAGAGAGAGAAGCAAATATTCCACAGCGGTGCAGGCTTTAAAGAGACAACCATCTACACCAACGACTTTCTACAGACTGGTTACTCCTTGTAGCTGGATACTTTACAATTATAAAACCTTAAAGCCGTGTGCTTTCAGTCAGCCCGGTGTCTGGAGTCTGGGGCACACTGTCTGATCCACAGGAGCAGCGCGTGCCTGAACAACAGCACTTACGCTTTCACACTGCCGGGGCATCCTGCAGGGGCGGCTTGCAGAGGGACTCACGAGGTTGGAGGTTCGATCCCTGGTAATAAGTGTAATAAGATTTGCACAGCCGTCGGGCCCTTGAGCAAGGCCCTTAACCCTGCTTCGCTCCAGGGTGGGATTGTCTCCTGCTTAGTCTAATCAACTGGACGTCGCTCTGGATAAGAGCGTCTGCCTAAAGTATTAAACAAGCATGTTGTGAAACCGGCACGCCATCCTGTTGGGACACACAGAGAGAGAGACTGGGGTGACGTGACACAATTTAAACATTGAGCTGAAGTTATTTCATGGAGGGAGGGGTGGGCAAATTATTTGACGGGCTTTGGATTGGTATTCTCACTGCTTCTTTCGGTAATCACATTTAATGTACTCAGCTGTATTTGGTGACGTGATGTTCCCATGCCATTCCGTGTGTTCTGTGTCCATACAGTATGGGTGAGGATGTGATCGTGTGTTCTGTGTCCTTTCAGTATGGGTGAGGATGTGATTGTGTGTTCTGTGTCCATACAGTATGAGAGGATGTGATTGTGTGTTCTGTGTCCTTTCAGTATGGGTGAGGATGTGATCGTGTGTTCTGTGTCCATACAGTATGAGAGGATGTGATCGTGTGTTCTGTGTCCATACAGTATGAGAGGATGTGATCGTGTGTTCTGTGTCCATACAGTATGGGTGAGGATGTGATCGTGTGTTCTGTGTCCATACAGTATGGGTGAGGATGTGATCGTGTGTTCTGTGTCCATACAGTATGGGTGAGGATGTGATCGTGTGTTCTGTGTCCATACAGTATGTGAGAGGATGTGATCGTGTGTTCTGTGTCCATACAGTATGTGAGAGGATGTGATCATGTGTTCTGTGTCCATACAGTATGGGTGAGGATGTGATCGTGTGTTCTGTGTCCATACAGTATGTGAGAGGATGTGATCGTGTGTTCTGTGTCCATACAGTATGTGAGAGGATGTGATCGTGTGTTCTGTGTCCATACAGTATGTGAGAGGATGCGATCGTGTGTTCTGTGTCCATACAGTGTGTGAGAGGATGTGATTGTGTGTTCTGTGTCCTTACAGTATGGGTGAGGATGCGATTATTGTCTAGTTCACTGTACTAAAATGTGAAAAGGCTGTGGGCTGGTCCTCCCCTTCCAGGTGAAAATAGCTCTTCTCAGCTGCAGAGTTTTCGGCGATAACAACACGCCTCACCTTCATTATCTCCACATCTGGAGAGGCTGCTGGCACGCATAAATATCCAACGGCGACGGGCGATCTGTCACAAGCGTTTAATCACTCATAAATAAAACCGATAAAAGAGGAATAAATGAAAAACGTTCTATTTATTTTACATTTGTATCTGTCTGATGTTCACGAACGGGGAGATCTTTCACGCACACAATTACAGAAGCCGACACTGCAGCAATTCGCTTTTTCAAATGGCAGGTTTGCCCTCGATGTAACATTGGTGTCCCCGAAGTGCATACGAAAACAACGGAAATCCTTTCCAAACTGATCCTGGTGGGGTTCTTTTTTTTCCCCTTTTTATTTATTCATATCTTTTTTTCCCCTCAAAATGACTGCAGTCCAATAAAAGCCAGGCTGCGGTTTTTGAACAACAAGCAATAAACATGGGATGGATGAAAACAGGGGAAGCAGAGTCTGAGGCCAAGTTTATAGTTCAAGACACTCGGATTGACGTCACCAACAGGTGCGGGAGCAGCCGATGATTCTGATAACGACACAACTTTAATTATCCACTGACTTTGAGTCAGTTGAGTAAACGTTCGCAGTGGCAGTTGAATGAACTGAAGCTTGACAACCGAATGACTGAACCAAGCCATTTGCAGCACAACAGACACAGGCTTGGATTAAATGAACATCAGGAGTTTTTATTTTCTTTCGGGTTTTTTTCAGACTCAGTTTAGCCATTGTTTTCAATGCATTACTAATGTTTGCGACGAACAATAAAACCAAGCTTATTATAATGATCGGTCATAAAGGCCTGGAAAAAATGCCTTTGAATGCTACCACCTATTGTGGTCGAAGAAAGACAGTTTAAACTGGACCGGAACCAGTCATGGTTGGACTCTCATAATGCCTTATGATGAAAACCTTTCATTCATCACTGTAAGGGCCCGGCATGCACTGCAAACAGCATTAGGTGACGAGCTGCTTTTCTCTGGGGGCGGCACGGATGGTGCAGTGGGCAGCACTGCTGCCTCACAGCAAAGAGGTACTGGGTTTGAATCCTGGTCGGCCGGGGCCTCTCTGTGTGGAGTTTGCATGTTCTCCCCGTGTTTGCGTGGGTTTCCTCCGGGTACTCCGGTTTCCTCCCACAGTCCAAAGACATGCAGGTTAGGCTGATTGGAGAGTCTAAATTGCCGGTGGGTATGAGTGTGCGATGGACTGGCGACCTGTCCAGGGTGTATTCCTGCCTTTCGCCCAATGTATGCTGGGATAGGTTCCAGCCCCCTTGCGACCCTGTTCAGGATAATCGGGTTAAGATAATGGATGGATGGATGGATGGATGGATGGATGTATGCTTCTCTTGCAACACTGAGCAGACACCCTCATCCAGAGCAGAGAGTGGCAACGCACAGCAGGGTTGCACTGTGTATTGGAACCAGCAGGACCTGCTGAATTAACCCTTTTCAGGTATGACATCATAGATACAGTATATATTTGTATTTTTCTATTGTAATGCAGATGTAACAATCACTACTAGTAACTGAAAACAGTGACGGTTCACTGACATTCAATAAAATTCAATGGGTTAAACACTGCCAAGCATCGCGCCAAACCTCCAGAACAATAAAAGCAAACAGAAAATGATCCCAATGGAACAAGAACAAAGCCTCTTTATCCCCTGTAGGTCTTTAAATGTGATGTAGTGCACTTCAGAAGGAGAAGACAGGATTTTTTTTATGTGTGCTTTTTTCCCTCTTTTTTCCCTCTTCCCATGTATCTGTTCCTAGCCGTGCGTTTGGCGAGCGGTCCGTGCCGCTGGTGGATAATCACATCATTACGTTAGCAGCGCTCCCCCTGCACAGGAGGCCTGCAAACCAGCCACCATCACTCACAAGCTCAGAGCACTCAATCCAGCCAAAGAAGTCTTCAGAGATGCTACCTAGCATGTACACTTGCCACTTATTAATTAGTTAGTTTGCTAGTTAGTTTGGTTGGTTGGCAGGCTTGTCTATGGTGAGTCAGCCAAGCCTGCACAAAAGTGAGTTATTGAAGTCATGGCGATTTTGTGACAGGTTTGCTACTTCTGAAGAAGTGGCTATAATCCCAGGTTTGTGATCTTGTGTGTGTGTGTGTGTGTGTGTGTGTGTGTAGGTTCCCTGCTGAACTTTGCCAGTTTTAGAATGAAGCAAATGCCCAGTTCCACATCCAGGAATAAAAGTCCCCCCCGTTTATTTGGGTTACTGCGCATTACGATACCTTCACCGTGGTTTTGTAACTTCTTTATAATCCACATAGCAAGGGAAATGTAATTCTCCAAAATATGGGACCTTTAAATAAATAAATGAATAAATAGTCATAAAAATAGCCAGGCTTGGGGACAGTTGTGGCCCTTAATGACTGCCGTGTTGATGCCAGTAAGAAGCTCAGTGCAGTAATTCTCACTGAGTGCCGGAGAGATCTGCTCATTGGAATTCAACCAGCACAATGACTGGTTATCCACTCGTCCCCTTCAGCCATTTTGAATAGTCATCTGGTCCCAAAAAAAATGCACTTTCACTGTACAAAAACACCGTCATGGAAAGCTTGATGCTTAATCCTTTTTAATGTAATATCTGGATACGTTTTCAAATATTATTAGCAAGAAGGCCTAGCTTTCCCTCGCTTATTCTGTCTGTAGTGGATAATAAAAACGTCTTATTTTCTATCCTGAATATTTAAATATATTTCATTTCAAAATATAGTTCAAACTTTAATATATATTTCAAATAAATAGTTGAGATTCAGTGGGGAAACAAGGACAACATTTGTCATACGTATGCTGTCGAACAAAATGCTGTTCTGATGGTGGTTGAAAGAAAAACATGTTTGTTGTGATATTTAAAGAAATGTGTTTTATCTGTCAGGAGATAGCTGTCATTGTCCCTCTCTCAAGCATTTAAGTGAGGTTGCTGCGTTCCAGAGTCCAGTATTAAACAGTTATTCGGCAAATTACCAGCCCCTTTTATCAGCGATGAGCCTGGAACTGATTGTGATATTGCATTTCTCTGATTGAGATATTACATTTCTCTTTCATTCCCTGCTCCACAGGATCCTGCCGGGCCCCCGGCCGAAGGCACTCCTGCACCCAGTGTGGTTCCCCTGGATATCAGATCATTAACTCTGGCACTGCCCAACCCTGTTCCTGGAGCTATAGCGTCCTGCAGCTTTTCATTCTGATCCTAACAAAAACACACATCATTCAACAGCAAGAGCAGGGCCGCTCAACCCTGTTAGTAGAGATCTACCATCCTGTAGCTTTTCATTCTGATCCTAACACAAACACACATCATTCAACAGCAAGAGCGGGGCTGCTCAACCCTGTTAGTAGAGATCTACCATCCGGTAGGTTTTCATTCTGATCCTAACAAAAGCACACCTCATTCAACAGCAAGAGCGGGGCTGCCCAACCCTGTTCCTGGAGATCTACCATCCTGTAGGTTTTCACTCCAAACCTAACAAAGCACGGCTCATTCAGCAGAGCGATACTTCATCGAGTTGCTAATTAGTGGAATAAGGTGTACCAAATTAGGTTTCAAATTAAAACCTACAGGACGGTCGATCTCCCGGAATAGAGTCGGCCGGTCCTGATTAATGTGATCACAAGAAAGAGCAACAAAGAAAGAAAGGATGAGATGAAGAAACATACTGAAGGAAAGATAAAGGGTGAGCAAGAACAAAAGAGAGGCTAGATCAAAAGGGATTTAGAACAGCAGAACAGCTAAAAAGGAGAAAAGAACAAGGCATACGGCATTGGTACTGGTATGGTTTGAAATCATGGATTCCTTCTAGAAGGTTCCGAGCCGGGTGTTCATGTGTGCAGCTACAACACTGAGGCTGATTTACCTGATTTGAAATATCCAGGTATATTGGCTAAGATAAATTAGGCTACACACGCTGTCCATGGTAGGGTTTCATCTTTAGAAATACATTGTCATCTGAAACGGGCTCCGTAATAGGTATCAAATTGCCGTGGATCTTATCCTAAATAAAGAGTTCATATTTACACAGTATATTATTTTGAAGTCACACAGCAGTCCAAGACACAATGGGTAATAACTCCAAACATGTACCGATATTACAAGTAAAAATGTATTTTCAGGGTAGTCTCTCTCTCTCTCTCTCTCTCTCTCTCTCTCTCTCTCTCTCTCTCTCTCTCTCTCTCGCTCTTCCATTGATGTGTACAGGGATAAGATAATAAGTTTTTTTTTTTTTTTTTTTAAGGCACAGCTGATTATTCCTTGATTGGAATGATTGGAATGTGAATGGAAAATTATGGGAATTTGCCCCGGTAAATTCCATCTGCTGCTCTGGGACTTTCGGATACAAATTGCTGGATATGAGATACTCATTTAACATTCACTCAATATGACCCCATTTCAAGCCCAGCTGAAGGGGGAGGGAACGTAAGCTCTGTGTTATTCATGATTAAATGCCTTTTAAATGCAACTGAATTTGAAAGTTAAATAGATGGCGTATTGTGTACAGTATAACAGTTGGATATCAATATGTGTGTTTGTGTGTGTGTGTTTGTGTGTGTGTGTGTGTGTGTGCGTGTCTATGTGTGTGTGTGTGCGTGCATGCATGTGTGTGCATGTCTGTGTGCCTGTGTGTGTGTGTCAATGTGTGCATGTGTGTATGTGTGTGTGTGTGTGTGTGTGCGTGTCAATGTGGATATCACCAAAAGTGCTCTTTTCAGCACACACATTAATAGCATTGCCTTCAGAGAGAGACACGCCGGTACAATTTCAATCGGAGGCACACATACACACACACACACACACACACTCACAGCTCCGCGGAACAGCAGGCTCCCTCGATGAGCCAGAAGGTTCTAGAAATCCTAATTGCGGTTTGCAGCTCTCAGAGGTGTTTGGCCTGGAAGCGGGGAAGATGAACCCTTTTAAAGCTGAACTCTGTCCCAGAGGCAGCCTGCTACTCTCTGCCTATCTGCACCTCTGCAGAGCTCCTCAGCAGAAACGCTCTCCACACCGCTGCAAGGTCAGATTCGCCGGGACGCAGGGCCTCCGATTAAATCGTTAAAAAGTCTGCTGTTAACTTTAACCCCGCCCACCCTGTCCTCGATGCCTCAAATTATTGTCGCGTTCATATTTATATATCGCACAAAAAACTAAATAAAACCACCAAACGGCGCTGCCAGATCAGCCTCTTATTTGCAATGCAGGGCAATGAAACAGGACACGCCCTTTTGATCCTTGATTCCATTTATTCACGTCAGCTTCAATATAAGAACAAAAATACACAATTCAGAAGTTGCATGCATAAAGACGTTGTTCTGTTTTTTTTTCTTTGATCAATATGTCCTTATTTCCGGTTTATGTCCAAAATACAAGTTTGCTTTGCTAATTATTCCATACAGACATATTTATGGAACCAAATATTCCACCTGGTTGTGAAGCTATGACTTTGTTGGAGTTTACGGGAGGCACGGATGGTGCAGTGGGTAGCTGTTCTCCCCGTGTCTCCAAAGACATGCAGGTTAGGCTGATTGGAGAGTCTAAATTGCCCGTAGGTATGAGTGTGTGAGTGAATGGTGTGTGTGCCCTGCGATGGACTGGCGACCTGTCCAGGGTGTATTCCTGCCTTTCGCCCAATGTATGCTGGGATAGGCTCCAGCCCCCCTGTGACCCTGTTCAGGATAAGCGGGTTAAGATAATGGATGGATGGATGGATGTTGAAGTTTATATATTTTTTAAATTCCTACCTAATAAAGTGCTCACTGAGTATACATCTCTGCAACATATTTTTGACGTCTTTATTTTCTCCAAAAATCTAAAGGTTTTTTTTTAAGCCACCTTTTTTTCTCCTAGTCAACAGCAAAATGTAATTTCTCTTAAGAACACAGTTTAACAACTTTATTTTGGCAAGCACGCCAGAAGCAATTTGGGAAAAGAAAAAGAACAAACAAACATTAAAAATACATCTCAGAATTGTATGTGATATGGAGTTAACCCTTGTGTAGTCTTAACATTATGTATACTCCCCTTGTCCTAAGGGTCAAAAATGACCCGCCTTCACTAAACCCCTAAAATAAAGCAGCTCCAATGAATTTCTATTTTTCAAATCTATTTTGCATGAAGAAACAACCTGTCACTCATCACAAACTTTATCATCAAATTTCAAGTTGAAAAAAAGGTCCTGACCCTTAAGACGACACAAGGATTAAAGCAGAGGACAAATGTTGCTGAAATACGGAGAGGTTTGTGGGTGCGTAGAAGAGGGAGGTCACTGCCTGGAGAATTCCAGCTGCCCCTGCGGCCGGGGCCTAGAAACCCCGCTGATGACAGACGGACAGAAAGAAGAGCGCCTGAAAGACGAAACGCGTAATTAGCAGCATCGATTGGCCGAGATGCAGATGGAGGGGAGGAAATGGAGTGGGACACAACGAGCCATATTGTGCCGAGGGGGTGTCAGCATATTTACTCTTTATTCCTTCTCATCATCATTTTCTTTTCTTTTCTTTTTTCAGGTTTCCTGTTTCTCATCCTGTGCTGGAATTGCAGTTGATGATAAAGGAGAGGAACTCCAGTATATCCCAACATCTACCACGTCTGAAGGATATGCACAGGGGCTGCTGGGTGGCTTGTCCTGTTAAGGTACTTTTATTTAATGCAGAGACTGGCTGCACGGTATTGAATCCAAGCCATATTAGTGCCAACTGTGGATGTCATGCCAACATGGGTTGCATTTTACAAAAGGGTATGTAGATTGGCATGACCTAATGTTGTTGTTAACGTGAAGAAACTGATGCATCAATGAATTTGTGTAACTTTACTGTACAGTGCTACCATAAAAATGATGAAAATGCATTTGTTTGATAAAATACAATACATGCACATCGTACTTAATCTGTCAGGATAACGCAGTGCAGTCACTAATTGTCCTTGAGACTTGACTTGGAGGCGGGAAAAGGATGTAGCATTCAAGCTACTCATCACGTATAATAACATCAACGCATCCTCAACACATGCACACCATTAAAAGCCATCCGAAAGTAATCGATTACTGGACTATTACTGGACAACTATTTCTTAAGACTGTACAAAGTATGGGCAGATTTCATTCAGCAGTGGTTCCATTCTTTCTCCGAATGTACTTCTCCTGACTAGCTTCTTAGAGATTGGGCAATTTCAGGGCTGCCCGCCCAAGCCTTTGCATTCGAGCCGTGGGTGTGCCTAATGAAACGAAAATACACAAGAGAAACAAACAGACAGAGACTGTGGAAAATCTTACAAACCATTATTAGTTTGAACTGCAGAATTCTGAGGTCAAAATGGAGGCCGGTTGAGCTCTTTGAAATGTTCTGAATTGGTGTGCGCTCTTGGACTAAGCATAAGGACTTGCCTCATTAGTTGGTGCTGAGCCTTTTGGACTTTTTTCCTCTGTTCTCTTTCTTATACCAGGCCAAGTGTGTCCACCGTGGCATTGAACTAATGATGTAGCTTCACAGACCCCACGGCCTCCTTATCAAGGAACCTTAATAAAAAAAGGGTTTTGAATGGACCTGCCCAATAACAGGAAGGGTCGTAGATTCACCTGTCAGACGCTGAAGCAAGTACTCAGCCAACTCAAACATTCACTGTTTGTGGCAAGGTGCTGTAAGTGATTCTATACTAAAATAACTACGGCCCTGAAGATTTCTTGTTATAAAACTTTAGGTTAGAAACACAGTCATAGACTACTGGCTCAGCTTATCAATATAATATATACATTTCTTCCTCTCATTAATATGCATGTACACTCACTGAGCACTTTATTAGGTACACATACTTATTCATGTGATTATCCAATCGTGTGGCAGCAGTGCAATGCTAAAACTCATGCAGATACGGGTCAGGCACTTCAGTTGAAAATATGATCTAAGTGACTTTGACCACGGAATGATTGTTAGTGCCAGATGGTTTCAGTATTTCTGAAACTGCTGATCTCCTGGGATCTTCACACACAACAATCTAGAGTTTGCAGAGAATCCCTTCTGCAAAAACATCCAGTGAGCAACAGTTCTGCGGGCAAAAATGCCTTGTTAATGAGGTGGGTCAGAAGAGAAGGGCCAGACTGGTCAAAGCTGACAGGAAGGTGACAGTAATGCAAATAAGCACATTTTACAGCAGTGGTATGCAGAAGAGCATCTCTGAACACCCAACACATCAAACCTCTAAGTGGATAGGCTACAGCAGCTGAAGACCAATACGTCTTAAAATTAAGTCTAATGAATACCTAAAGAGCTCACTGAGTGTATTTCCAATTAAATGTAGTAACATTCATTAATGTGTGGCCTTTTCTGATCACAAAGTAATGCAGAATAGCTGTTCATATTTTAAATTCTGAATCCTCAAACACGATATCAACAACTCAAATTCAATGGTTTAATTTAGGCGGCTTTTGTTATGACAAGAAATCCTTAGTAATAAAAGAGCAATCTTCCAAAGATTGATCTTTCAATGGCTTTTATATCCTTATTTTAGCTTTAAAAACTCCTTGGCAAAGCCATTCAGCTACAATATGATGGCTTTGTTCCAGCCTTGTGCAAAAAATTTAAAGCGCCCATTTGACTGATCCGTACTTGTATCTACGGGACCCTTGTTAACCCCTACAAACAAACGTTGTGGAAAATAGACAGGGGTGCTGGTTCACTCCCCCGGTTGTTTGAGGCACCCTGAAGCGATGCGCAGCTATTAAAGCACATATTTGTGCTAAATGTGGGTATTCCCGGGTGTTTAGCCGTGCCCGGTTTGCCATTAGGGGGGCCGGGATGTGATTTCGTACAGCGAGACGAACGGAACGGATCTCGTGACTTCATTTGCGGCGCGCTCTTCAGCGGACAGACTCTCCTCCCTCTCGGGAGTCGCAACGCCACATTCCGCCCTCGGCACCTCACGGCAGGTCGTGCGATTCGCACAATATCTGGCTCCCCCCGTCTGTGTCACCTGGAGTTATACCACCGCCGGGCCTAAGCGGTTATGGCAGGCGATTACGCGAGGGACAGACTGAAGGAGCCGGTGGTGCCGTTTCACCCAAACCCGAACAGCCATTTTATAAGCGATACTCGTCGGCTCAATGACCACGAAACAGACGATCAGAAATGATTATGTCCAGAATGGTCAGCGGACATACAAGGCCTGTCACTTGTTATGGCATGGCTATGTCACTCGCTGCATCCACATCCACGACATGCCTGTTTCCAGGTGTTCACAGCTGCATGTCTATATAGCATTGTGAGATATATAACGTTCATGGAGGAGGTATACCCTTCTCATGAAGGACCATTCATAGAAGACGCAAAGATCCAATGAAAGCTGCAACAGACCACATCCCTGGCTACTGTGCACCATGATCAAGCTTGCAGTGTCTAGCTCTACAAACACACACCCACCACGCACACACACACACACACACACACAGACGCGCACACACATGCACACACACACCCAACCCCACATGCACCCCACACGCACACACACACACACACGGACACACCCACCCCCCACACGCACCCCACACACACACACACACACACACAGACGCACACCCACCCCCACACACATCCCACGCACACACATACAAATCTTATTCAATTCCATCTCAGTAATAGACCTTATTGATTGTGGTTGCAGGTCCTGCGGAGTGATGCATGGTGGGTAATTACATCACCCAGTCACCTACAGTTGGCATGCTGTCCCCTGACTCATCACTTGTCAGAGACCGCACTGGCCAATCAGCAGCTGTGGTCTGTCCGCTCTCTACTGGGCCTCTGCGCCTCTGCGCGCACCTTTAAACTGCAAATCAAACTCTAATTAAATCCAGCTAAATGTGGGGGATTCCAGATTTGGAAAATATACAATTAGAGGACATGCAAAGCAAAAGTCATCCCGTGGAAAAATTATTTTGATAGATAGATTATTGGATTCATAATACTCTTTTCCTGATGCTTCACAGTGATAAGGCGGAAATTTGCCTCAACCACCACATTTGAGAGAGAGAGAGAGAGAGAGAGAGAGAGATTGTACCATTGATAAATGCAAACATATTCTACCATTACATTTACATTTACATTTTTGTCATTTGGCAGACGCTTACAAGTGCATAGGTTCTACCACAAGTCAAAGTATCACATCCAGAACTAGGAAAATACACATGAAGTCACTGTTTTTTTTTTGGGGGGGGGGGGGGTTAGGCAAGGATAGGGATATCAGAAAGGGGGGGGGGGGGGGGGTTGGGGGAAGGATTAAAAAATAGGGGGAGGGATTCTGCTGTCCTGACAGTGGTAGGCAAGTCATTCCACCACTGAGGAACCAGAACGGAAAACAGGCGTGAACGTGCAGCTCGACCCCCACTGAGAGAGAGAGAGGGAAAGAGAGAGAGAGGGAGGGAGAGGGAGAGAGAGAGAGAGAGGGGGGAGGGAGAGAGAGGGAGAGAGAGAGAGAGAGAGAGAGAGGGGGAGGGAGAGAGAGGGAGAGAGAGAGGGAGGGAGAGAAAGAGAGAGAGGAGGAGGGAGAGAGAGGGAGAGAGAGAGAGGGAGAGACAATGGCTGCTGAGGTCCCTCACATTTAAATAAATTGCTGGTTGTGTATTTCAATCGCAAGAGCGAGCCCTTCACACTGACCGCTGCAGTGATGGCAAAGAGCAGGCGGGCACAGGGCACATTACCAGGCAACATTACCAGGAGGGGCAGACAGCAGGACCCCCGGGCACCCAGGGTAACTGGGTAAGAGTCCCACTCCCCCACCCCTCTGAGTTAAGGACGGGGTAGCAGCGCCCGGTCTCCATTAACCTCTCCCCAGAACCCAGCTCTGTGCGGCTCTCCTCAGTGACCCACACAGTGCAGTTCACACACGCACGCTCATTTTCTCTGGCCCCTGAACGACAGAAGGACCCTTTCACTCCTTGTGCTTTGTGTGGATGGTATTCCGAGTGCTCAGGGCATTCTGGGATATGCCCGGGGGGGGGGGGGGCGTGTCAGAAAAGTGTATTGACGGGATCGTGAGGTTTGATGTGCGTATAATGGGTAGAGCGTCAGCGCGCTGCCAATCAGTGACTTGTTTGCCCCATTCAGAAGGTGTTGTTAACGGAAGAACGTGATTGGTTTAAATGACGGAGCCGGTTCAGTGATTGCTAATGGCACTCGGTAGCTGCATCCATGACGTTTCTAAAACGCCTTGTTAATGAGAGAGGTCAGAGGAGAAGGGCCAGACTGGTCAAAGCTGACAGGAAGGTCATAGTAATGCAAATAACCACACATTAGAACAGCGATATGCAGAAGACCATCGCTCAACACAAAACGCATCAAACCTACAAGTGGATAGGCTACAGCACTAGAAGACCAATAATAAAGTCTAATACAAACATAGTAAAGTGCTCACTGAGTGCATATGCTGTAATCATTCCTCTTAGTATACAATAGTCCAACCTTTTGGTGTACAGTAAGATCTCCTCCTTGTTTATAATATGATCCTGTCTATAAATAATGCGTGGCCATTGTGAGCAGGGTTAATTGAATTCACAGTGTGATGAAAATTCTCATATTTTCGCCATTGCAGATTAGAGATACGTGTCCTTAAGGGCACAGTGTACACCTCGCATTCAGCAACAGTTTATGAACATCATACATTGTGCACCGTTCAGAAGCTCACCATTTACACTAGTGTTACAGTATTACTGTTGTAGTTGTAGTGAAACTAATATTTGTAATATAAACATTTAGCCCAACCATTTTTCTGAAGGCAAAATGTGCTTGAAAATACAAACACACACACACACACACACACACAGACGCGCACACACACGCACATGCACACACATGGGCACACACATACACATACACAGAGACCCTTGAGCAAACTGACTGAGAGAGTCAGTGAAAACTAATTTTCTCAGAGGTAGCCCGACAAAAAGGTTCCCCTTTATACATGAAATGCAAGACACATTTCTGTAGTGGTATTAAATATCCCTGTGCATGAAAAAATAAACCTTTCAGAAGCTACTTAAGCCTCATATGAGGGAAACAGGGGCAACAGAAGTTTTGATATTACAGCACAAGGGATTTAGATCTCAGCGAGTACCAGGATAAAATGCTAAATGATCTGTGTTCTGCTCAGTGAGATCACTCTTTATGCTGAGAGAGAACAAAATAGCTGGCTGGGGGACGGAGTGCATTTTGTGGCTTGTATTTCAAGCCCTGCAAAGAGGAAACAAATAGTCAATGTTTTTAAGGATATTTATTTTCATGGCTGGGTCTAGTGGGAGGACTAGGTTCCACCCAGCTGTACTCTCCCGCATCCCAGCATGCATCGCTTTTACCCCCACCAAAACCCATCTTGCTGTAGTTAAAATTTTTGCACTCCGACATCCCAGAATACATCTCTCTCTTACCCTAGCTAAAGTTTGTTCACTCCCATATCCCAGAATACACCTCTCTCTGACCCCCACCTAAACTCTTCTGGGTTTACAGAACATTGGGTAAGATCTCTTTTAGATTGGTTGTGCTTCCTTAAAACACTATTAGACGATTTAGAAAGAAAAAAAAGAACCAGACACTTATATATAAGCATGATCATGATGGTTATTGTCCCCTAATAGTTACCACTTGATCTCGAAAAACAAGGTGGTCTACACGTTTCAAGTACATTTCAAGTATTTTCTGAATTAGAGTAATGAAATGCCAGTTTTGTTTTACATCGCTGACATTCCTGGTAAAAAATAGCCTGAAAAAAAAAAAACCTTGCAAATCAAAGTGTTTTATTGGAAAAAAATACCAAAGCTGAATAAAGTTTTAAGGCCTTTCTGTTCTTTCAAACTCCAGGAGGTGACATCACCTTCTGATGTGAACTTTGGCAGGTTCACTGATCCTCATTATGCCGAGAAGGTGTCCTCACTCTGCAATTGATTTTGAGTCAGAGAAAATACAGGAACCTTCAGACGCTATTCTGACGAGCCTGGCTGTTATTCTGTTAACAGTTAGCCTTTTTTTATAAGGACATTTTCCAAATGAAACATTCATCCTGCTGAGAAACCTACAAGTGCCATTTGTGCTGAATATCTTTTTGGTACAAAAGTACTTTGGTTCTACGCTGGAATTTGCACCAATGATGCGCTATTCTCAAGTTCCCATTTCTATCCCACGCCACTTATTGGTAAAGAAACTGTTGTGAGATTGTACACAGGTGTGCTATTGACTCCTACCGGACACGCTTTCTGAGATTTGGGCCAGGGCACGGTGTGGCCGAATGCACTTACGGTTACTTTGTTTCATTATTTATTCATTATTTCTGATGCTCTTGGCAGAGCGTGAAGGCTCACAATGGAAACGGGGGGAAGGACGGAGACGCTCTTGGGGGGAGGAGAGGCTGGATCACGCAGCTGTGTGGTGGTAAAGGCCAGGACTCATATTGCTGAGATACATCTGCAGTCTGGGGTGGGGATGGGCTGAGGATGGGGAGAGGGGGGAGGGGGGGGGGAGTGAGGATGGGGGGAGGATGGGGTGAGGATGGGGTGGTGGGAGGGATGGAGGGAGGGGGGGCATTCTCTGGCTTTGTACTTCAGTTGATGTGCATTTGGTTGAGAGAGAGAGAGAGATGGAGAGAGAGAAAGAGAGAGAGAGGGATAGAGATAAAAAAACCTGCTTATTGAATAAAATATCAATGGCCAGGTTGTTCATATGACCCATCAGCAGAAGCCGTCGTTTTGCAGATATGCTGAGTACTCATGAGTCTGTGGCAGGGTATTTGCTCAACTGGCCATGAATTATTATTATATTTATCTCGTGTTATGTCCAGGGCATAAGCTTTTGCTTCGCGTCTGCCTCAATTTCACAATATCAAAGGGAAACAAGAGCGTGATCAAACACAAAGCCACCGGGGCTGTATTCGGCAGGCAAGCAGGTGTGCGCACACGCACACACACACACACACACACACACGTACTGCACATGCATGCATGCACACACACACACACACACACGTACTGCACATGCATGCATGCACACACACACACACACACACACACACACACACACACACACACACACACGTACTGCACATGCATGCATGCACACACACACACACACACATTCCACATGCATGCACACACACTAAAACACACTCACACACATACACACACACTCCATATGCACGCATACACACACTCACAAACACACTCCACATGCATGCACGCACACGCACACACACACTCACATACACACATGCACACACACTCCACATGCATGCACGCACACACACGCACACACTCACATATACACATGCACACACACTCCACATGCATGCGCACATACACACACACACACACACACACACAATCCACATGCAAGCAGACACGCAACAACTTGTGAAATCAGCTCTGATGGACTGCTACTTAACTCCAAGAGTCCTCCATTATAGCTCTTTTAGAGAGTATAATGTCTCATTACATCAGTTCTACATTGGTTTCTTGTAGTTTCAACCACACAAAAAAACATGCTGCTGGGAGGTGTAGGAGGCCCCTGCGATGCCTTCCTATTGGCTCACAGCCTCCGCCACTCAGCGAATTACTCTCTGCCCACTTCCTGCTGAGTAGAAGGAAGGGCTTCCTTAACAGAGTGACAGCTCCCCACCAGTGCAGTGTGCCCCTGAGATCTACACCATACCAACACTCAAATCAATGCTGCTGTAGTAACTGCCCCAGGCACGCACAGGCTTATACCTTACACACACACACACACACACACACACACACATGCATACATGATGTCTGTCTCTCTCACTCTCTCTCTCTCTCGCACACACACACACGCACACACACATATATGCACACCCAATATCTCTCTCTCTCTCTCTCTCTCTCTCTCTCTCACTCTCTCTCACACATACACTCACGTGCATGCACACACACACACACACACATATGCATACATGATGTCTGTCTCTCTCACTCTCTCTCTCTCTCGCACACACACACACGCACACACACATATATGCACACCCAATATCTCTCTCTCTCTCTCTCTCTCTCTCTCTCTCACTCTCTCTCACACATACACTCACTTGCATGCACACACACACACACACACATATGCATACATGATGTCTGTCTCTCTCACTCTCTCTCTCTCTCGCACACAAACACACGCACACACAAATATATGCACACCCAATCTCTCTCTCTCTCTCTCTCTCTCACTCTCTCTCACACATACACTCGCGTGCATGCACACACACACACACACACACACACACACGCATGAGTCAGCGGCTTGCCAACAATTAACGGCAATTCATTTATTAATTAAGAACAATGAATTATTCTTCAAGAAAGCCTTCAAGTTGTTCTTAATGCAGAAAAAGCAAAACGTGTGCGGTTCTCTTGTGCAAAAAAAAGAGAGAAAAAGTTAGTTCAGCAGTTTCCAAATTTACTCTGAGGGTGAGACTCTCAGCGGGAGAGTCCCCCAGTATAAACATCACGGCTGCTGGGTAGCTCATTCAGCTCAGGTGGGGGAAACGGGACTCAGGGCCTGGGACTGAGTCCAGGATTCGCGGCTGCTGATGGCAGGCTAGTGGCTCCAGAGGGCACTGCCTGTTTGGCCCGGGTAATGGGAGGGGTCCAGTCAAACGGGGTTCGGCTTTCACTGCTGTCTGCTTGTCGATCCAGCGCCTGCCCATTGCAGTCAAAGCAGGGTGTTTCAGAGGAGAACCGGGCGTGTCTACACTCTCCCAAAGCAGGGTGTTTCAGAGGAGAACCGGGCGTGTCTACACTCTCCCAAAGCAGGGTGTTTCATAGGAGAACCGGGCGTGTCTACACTCTCCCAAAGCAGGGTGTTTCAGAGGAGAACCGGGCGTATCTACACTCTCCCAAAGCAGGGTGTTTCAGAGGAGAACCGGGCGTGTCTACACTCTCCCAAAGCAGGGTGTTTCAGAGGAGAACCGGGCGTGTCTACACTCTCCCAAAGCAGGGTGTTTCAGAGGAGAACCGGGCGTGTCTACACTCTCCCAAAGCAGGGTGTTTCAGAGGAGAACCGGGCATGTCTACACTCTCTCAAAGCAGGGTGTTTCAGAGGAGAACCGGGCGTGTCTACACTCTCCCAAAGCAGGGTGTTTCAGAGGAGAACTGGGCGTGTCTACACTCTCCCAAAGCAGGGTGTTTCAGAGGAGAACCAGGCGTGTCTACACTCTCCCACAGCAGGGTGTTTCAGAGGAGAACTGGGGGCGTGTCTACACTCTCCCAAAGCAGGGTGTTTCAGAGGAGAACCGGGCGTGTCTACACTCTCCCAAAGCAGGGTGTTTCAGAGGAGAACCGGGCGTGTCTACACTCTCCCAAACCAGCAGTGGGGTTTGGACTTTGGAGGCAGACGATTGGATATCTTTTTGCCTACGTATAATATTATAAATATATTGGCATTTGGACAGAGAACAAACTCTCTAAAAACGAGAGAGCAAACTCATGTTAAAAACCTCGCCAGGAGGTCAAAATGCAGTAATATGTAACAGAAACAAAACATATTTTCCAGTATTTGTTGGAGGAAAGAGGCTAAGTGAGGCGTTTTTTCCCTGGGTTCTGCACTCTGGAGACACGGTTTACAGGCATGCAGACACATCCGCCCTGCAGCCCCTGGGCACAGCGGTGTGAAGCACTCTGCTCTGAGCTTTCATTGCGGCTGATACATTTCACACACATCAGCCTGCTCTTTATGAGAAAGGCTGGCTGGCCCTATTAGCGTGTGAGACGTGATCAGCACTGCTGTGTTTTTATCAGCAGAGCCGTGCAGCCACTTTATTTATCTTCACTGCTAAACTGGAACATTGGCAATTACCCCACACGCTCAAGAGATTGGGTCCAGGTCTGCCTTTTGCTTTTATGCCCATTTTACCTGGACCATTTTGCTAATGTAACATCTTTTTATTTTATTTTTTATTATATCTGTTTTCACTCATGTTTTTAATTTATGGTTTTTCAATATTGATTTATATTTTTCCCACATGCTCCCGGTTTTTGTTTTATTGTACTGCTGTTTAGTAAGTTTGAGAAATGTCTAAGAACATATTTTCACTTTTTCATTATGGGTTATTGAGTGTAGATTGATGGGAAAAAATGAGAATTTAATCTATTTAAAATGATATCTACAACACAAACTTGCAAGGGTCTGAATGCTTACTTACGGTAAACCCAGGAAGAACACGTTTTGTTATTTCTTCCCTGCTCTTACTAAATCTGTATCCTTTCAGGGAGGTGAAAGCTGGCTTTGTCAGGCAGACCCAGTGGTCCGGATGTATGCCATTTAAACCCCATGAAAAACTTTATACAAGATGGCATCTTCGAAATACAGATACCTTTCCCGTGTGGAACAATGGTTTTTGTTCATCTTTAATGCATTTCTTTCAGAAAGCCCTGCACAGAAAGTGCGCTTTTGTGTGTCCAATGCAGAAGATTGAGTCAGCCATGTTCTGAACTCACATGATATATAGACCTCACACTCCACTGCATGTTGTCCATTAACAAAATGGAAGCAATGTTGAAAAAAAAACTACTTTTATGAAGCTTACCTGTACCATCTTCACCCCATATTACACATGATACTGCTGTCTGGTTACCAATAACCCTCTAATACCACGTTTAAAGAAACCCTGTCTTTGACCATGGCTCTTGGAAATAAATTCTAAAGGAATTTATGAATCAATTTTCATTATTTGAAAAAGATACATTAGCACAGCAATTTATTTCTGCATTATGAACCATTCCCGGTCTGGCTGAGTAATGGGGTGGAAATGATGAGAGAAACATTGATTGGGGTGCCAGTCTGTGACCCCAAACCTGAAGCAGGAGGGCCCCCCCCCCCCCCCCCCACAGGGCCCCTGATGAGATGGTCTGATAGTGGTCGTGTCCCAGATAAGCACAATGCCATTCCGTGGGAGTGATTTCGAGATGGAGTGCACGGCGGAGGCATTAGTGCGGGGCTGTGTTTTCTGCTGACCTGAAGGCCAGGTTGTGTAACCAGTCTATCAGTAAAAGGACAGGACTGAATGTGGAAACCTAATTCAGAATTAGACACACACGGACACACACGTGTTCAGGCACGGACACACATGCACACACCCACACACACACACACACATACACACACACACACACTCTCTCTCTCTCTCACACGCACATACATACACACACACATACGCAAGTGTTCACACACGTACACATATGCACACACACACACACACGCACACACACACGCACTCTCTCTCTCTCACACACACATATATACACACATACACAAGTGTTCACACAAGTACACATATGCACACACACACTCATTGTGTGTCAATGTCCTGTGTGTGCACATGGCTGTGTGTGGGTGTGTGAGTGTGTGTGTGTGTTGGGTGTGTCATTGAGTGAGTGTGCATGTGTGGGTGTCAGTGTGTGAGTGTGTGTGTGCGTTTGTGTCAATGTCAGTGTGTGGGAGCAGACCTGCTTGACCAGTGCATGGGTCCAGTAACAACAGCTGTAGAACTGTGTGTGTGTGTGTGTGTGTGTGGGTGTTAGTGTCAGTGTGTGAGTGTGTGTGTGTGGGTGGGTGTGTCAGTGAGTGAGTGTGCGTGTGTGGGTGTCAGTGTGTGAGTGTGTGTGTGTGTGTGCGTGTGTGTCAATGTCACTGTGTGAGTGTGCGTGGGTGGGTGTGTGTTTGTGTGAGTGAGTGTGCCTTGTTAATTTTGCTGAGGGGGAAATCAATCAACAAGATTGGCTGGGTAGACAAACACACATGCAAATGTGAATGATTTCAGGTAACGCAAAAAGGACAGGGACTGTTGACTGAGATGGCATTAGCTGCTCCTTTAACGCCCTCTAACACAGTGTGTGTGTGTGTGTGTGTGTGTGTGTGTGAGAGAGAGAGAGAGAGAGAGAGAGAGAGAGAGAGATAGACAAATAATTTGGATGAGTTTGAATGAGAGCCCATGATGATCGAGCCCATGATGAGTTGGTAAGAGTGAGTGACTCAGATGTCCGATATGTGTGAGTTAACCCCAACACTGGTCATCCCTCCCCCATCTCTGTGAACACACTGACGTTGAAACACCATTGGCTGTGGAAATTAGAACCAATTTTCAACCAATGAGCTTGAATCATTGCACAGTTATGTCGGGCCGTCAGCTGTATATTTTGAAACCCAAATTGAAGGACTATAAAGACAAAGACAAGCAGAGGGTGAGTCAACATGTCAGTGAGCCTTTTTCAACGATGGGAAGGGATTTACAATGGTCTTGTAACAATGTTTTAACGCAAAAAATCTTACCTAGTGTACCTTTAAACAGTTGCTAGTCGGTGTGAGAGACACTGAAAGGAAAAAGACTGCTCAGGCTGTGATAAGAATAAACGCGTCTGCATTGTTCAGCCAGGGACATCTAGCCTGTCACTCAGCCTGTAGCGTCATTTAGCTAGCCTTAGCTCTGGAATGTGAGATAGCATCATATTGCATCATCCGGCTCCCGTGCACTAACAGCAGTGTGGAAAAGGCCATGTGACCTCCCGCATCATTCATTAATAGCATCGATGTCCCTTCACCTTGTCACAGGGAAGAGCTCATTGTCAACACGAGTTCAGCTTGGCACTTGGCATGATTCATTTCTGCCACTTTCACAGTAAAGCACTACAAGATCATGAGAGAAAATCCCACAATTATTATTATTGTTATTATTATTATTATTATTAGTATTATTATTATTATTATTAGTGTTATTATTATTATTAGTATTATTGTTATTATTATTATTATTATTATTATTATTATTAGTATTATTGTTATTATTATTATTATTATTATTATTAGTAGTAGTAGTAGTAGTAGTAGTAGTAGTAGTAGTATGAGATTGGCACTATGCTTGTCAGAGCGATAGAGGGATGATTTGCAGGGAGGGGCTGCTCTGTTATTAATGAGGGTGGTCTAACAGGCAGTGTTTAACCTGCACCCTGCACAAGACAAACGACAAGGTGCTTAGAGGAACCAGGAAGCAAGCAATTACAGTGTCTGTCAGTTAATAAAGAGAGGGAGAGAGAGAGAGAGAGAGAGAGAGAGAGAGAAGGAGATAGGGAGAGAGGGAGAGGGAGAGGAGATGAGATGGCGAGGAAGAGAGAGAGAGGTGAGAGAGAGAGGGAGAGGGAGAGATGAGGTAAGACGGAGAGAGAGGGAGCAAGAGAGAAATAGAGAGTGGGAGAGAGGAGATGAGAGAGTGAAGGAGAGGAGGAGGAGGTGAGAGAGAGAGGAGGTGAGAGAGATAGAGAGAGGAGGAGGAGGAGACAGGGGGAATCTTGTATAAGCTGAAGATGATTAATCTCCTCTCCCAGCATGCTGTGTAGCAGGCAGGAGAGGTCTGCTGGCTGAGCAGGGAGCAGAGGTGAACATTCGTTAAGTGAATGTCACCAGTAAACAAGGATGTACTTGCACAGATTATTTTATTTCATTTAGGATGTTTTTTTACTGCAGGGAGCAGCTTGCCAGGCTTCAGAGCAGGACCATCCCCTTCAGCGGTAGTCTGAGGCCGGTGAATTGCCGTGCAGAGGGCTCTCTGGGCGGTCGGTACAATGACAGGCGTAAACGGGCTGAATGACCCTCTCCCGTCATTAAAACCCGTTTAGTTTCACGCGTCGTGCAGCGTAAGGTCCCTCTAACGAGAGTGAATCACGGAACGCCACAGCACAACAGCAAATTCATGTTCCCCCTGAAACAGAGCCCGTCGTTCTCTCTTCCAATAAAGCAAATCATAAATGACGATGGTCTCCATCTGGATGGGGGGGGTCCGCAGACGTTCTGAGCGCTGATCTCCGCCGACGGAACGCGGGCACTCACCCGTCGCCGCGGTGACAAGGGCCCGCAAATAGCCGCCGTATTTCATGGAAATGTTCCCGGCCTCCCGCCTCGTTTTCGGGGAGGCCATCGACACACCCCCCTCCCCCCCCCCCTCCTCCGTCACTCGCCTGTCTCCCTGACCGCCCGGCGAAGAGGCACAAGGCGCCCCGCGCTCCTCGAGTGATCGCTGGCGATAAACATAACAGCCTCAATTATGTGTGGCGGGGAGCGGGAAGCAGGGAGCGGGTCACTGTGTTCCGCCATTACGCCGCGCGGTGCCCTTGTCCCGGGCGGATGAGTGATCGACGTGGCACAGGCCCTCGCATCTCCACCCCGCCGTCTGGAGCGGATTTTAAACGGATCATTCTTCAACGCGTTTTTTAAAAATTGATTTGAACTTTATTCCCCCCCCCCCTCCCCCCCCCCCTCCCCCTCCGCCCGCGCTGTAAAAGGCCATTTTGACTTTATTTGTGCTTATAACTTTCTGACAGCACCTGGCAGAGAGATTATTTGAGGGCGATTTTTTGAGAGCTCACGTGTGCCATCAAGGCTAAAGTGTCAAACCTTATAAAATATGTGAGAAGTGTAAATAGGACACACATAATGTAAATACATACATAAAAATGCACTACCCTAACTATATACTTCCTTGTTTGTGTTCACAAAATTTTAATCAGCTTGTGGCAAAATTAGTATACACATTTAATATCCAATATGTTTGCCATCACTGGAAAAAATCCTTATTTTGCAGGAAGCCATCAAATTCAATAAGGGTTTCCAAGGAAAAATGACCTTCAACCTCGAGGATTCACTTTTGTCGAGTGCTTCGATAAATTGGACACAGTGGAAAAAACTTTCTTTCCTTGAGTTTCTGTCATAATCGGTTAAGAGACTATATTTCACAAAGGGAATAAAACTGGCCTCATTCAGCTGCTCTCTGGGACTAAAAACTCTCTGAGATATTTACTGATTTGACAGCCGTATGCAAAGACGTGTGTGGTAATTTTACAGACAGTGAAAACAGCTCAGGCAGCACGGATGGTGCAGTGGGTAGCACTGCCGCCTCACAGCAAGGAGGTCCTGGGTTTGAATCCCGGTCGGGCAAGGCCTCTCTGTGAGGAGTTTGCATGTTCTCCCCGTGTTTGCCTGGGTTTCCTCCCACAGTCCAAAGACATGCAGGTTAGGCTGATTGGAGAGTCTAAATTGCCCATAGGTATGAGTGTATGAGTGTGTGAGTGTGTGAGTGAATGGTGTGTGTGCCCTGCGATGGACTGGCGACCTGTCCAGGGTGTATTCCTGCCTTACGCCCAATGTATGCTGGGATAGGCTCCAGCCCCCCTGCGACCCTGTTCAGGATAAGCGGGTCAGGATAATGAATGAATGAATGAATGATAACAGCAGAGCTTCCTTCCCTGGCGCTCAGCCTTCACAGGTAATGAAGGCTTGTAGAGTCCGTCCGTCCGCTGTTTTATATCCACACGTTTAACACCGTCCGCGCCTCATCAGCCTGGACTAAACTGGCTTACCTCCAACCTGTGCTCCTGTGTTAGTGTGTTAGAGAGCTGAGACGCTCTGTGGATTATGGGCTGTAAAAATCTTCCCCTCTCTCTCCCCCCTTCCACACTCTCTCTCTCTCTCTCTCTCTCTCTCTCTCATACTGAGTTAATGCCATTTCAGGGCTGCTTTATTCTGTTTTCATACACCATGACTTTGAATGGCACTGCGCATAAATGGATATGCTTTTATGAATGTGCTTTTATGAGTTCCAGGTAGACAAAGAGCTATTTTTGCAGCAGTAATGATCTGCTTTGTGACATGACCCCACCTGGCAGGCTTTTTCACATCGGTTGCAGCTGCAGTGCGTGAAATGGCATCTCCTCAAATGGATCAATCTGTTGCTAAGTTGCCTACTGTTGGTAACACAAAGTTTTACCAAATAATTAAAGTGACCGTTTTCTCAGGAAGCAGCAAATCCGATGTTTGTGTCTTGAGTCAGGAAAGTATTTATTGCAGGAAGCCAGCATGAAGGATTCACACAAAAGTATCCATCGAACCACTGGAGTTCGGGGACTTTATACAAGTACATTTGCAAGTATTCAAATTTGGGTGCTAAATACAGTGTGACCTCTGATTGGTCATTCGTTATACAGGGTTGCCCTATAGGCTGCAATTTCTACCGCTGTGTTTTATTGGTTGTCTGTAAAACAATGGAAGCTTAACATGCATATGTGAATTTTTTGTAATACACAAATCTGTCTGTCTCCCAACACTACCCACTGCAACACTCAGTGACATGGAAAAGATAAATACAATTAATTATGCCATACAATATTTACCATATTAGGCACAACATATCAACATTATTTTCTATTTGTTCATATATGGTTTGTTCATTCTGAATTTGATTGACATTGCTGTCAGAGACTCCTTATTAACTGTAAAGCAATAGAAACTGTAAAGAGGGGTCCCATTGGTTCAGGTTTTTATTTTTTTTATCTCAGATGGACCAATCAGCCCCCAGTGTGAATAGGTATAAAGGTCTAAATGCTTGTGGCTGGGGTGGCCCCCAGTACACTTAGCCAGCAATATCTAAGGAATGTGTTGCTTTTTTTGCTTGGGAAATGTATTAATTTGTACCAAAAGAGAACGTTACTGTACTTTCCGGGTGAATTGGGGAAATTCGACCCTTGAAGAACAAAAATGTACCTCTGCTGTCACCTTATTCCTGAGAGAGAGGGCACGATGGGGCGGCTGGGTGTTTGTGAAACATACCGTAGTTCCTGGAATTCTGCATTTTACCTCTCAATTTGGCACTATTTAGACTAATTTAGTAATTGGTCCCCTGCCTTGCCAGCAAATATTTCTGTCTTTAGGTGCTGACTCCTCAAGGCCTTGTATATCCTTGTTAATTTACAGAATCGATGCCTCTAATCAATTATTCAAAAGGCCCGGCACAAAGGCATTGTGTGCGGAGGGCTTGCCTGAATACAAGCTCGATGTTTTCTGCCAAGGGGTTACTGACACGTGCCTCTCACATCGCAGAAGCGCCACAAGACAAAACAGTATCAAAGTGTTTTGTGGCAGGCCATTTATTTATGTCTTTACTTGTCCTCTGAAAGCCATCTCGAGTGACAGAGCGGCCATTTTCTGAGTGGCCAAGCAGCTTCAGATTTGGATGTTTTGGCAGCGTTGCTGGCCTCTCCCGTGGCGTGCCCGAACGGAAGATGAGCCTCTTGAGCTCACGCCGGGTCACGTCTCCGTAGATTCGCACGAGCTCCAGGACCAGCTTCCATTGTTCAGAGTAAGCCCACACAGCCCCCACTCGCTCTGACCAGAAATAAGAAGTCGTATTTGTTTAAATTATTTTTTTCCGGCTGCAACCGTCCTCCTTGTTGATCTTGTGAGTGCGAGCTGAAGATAACCAAGCTGCCAAAATAGTGCCAGAGATTTTTTTGTTTTGAGTCTGTCCGTTAAGAATTGCACTGTGTTAAATTGTCATTATCCTTGTAGTGCGCTTTAGGTGGGATTGAAAAAGGCAGTGATTCAGGGGTTATGTACTGCATCTGTCATTCGGAGAAGCTACAAAATCAGTCAAACATGAAAATCACCATCACAAGCTCAACACACTAAGAGTATTATTATGTTATTTTAGACTTGTTAATCTCCAAATGAATAGGCTGTTTTTAAGGGTTTATTTCTTATGCAATGGCGGCTCAAATTACTTGAAAATGATTTAATTTGACATTAAATTACTTAGAATGAAATGCATTGGATCCCCAGGAAACACAAGGGTAGTTAAGGCTAATTTAAGGCTAATTTAGGGAATTTGGCTAATTTAGGGAATTTGCAGAGGGGATAATCTACCATTGCCTCCATTGAGAGAGTGCACGTATTATTTCGCTCACATTATAATTCAAATATGCCTCATTAACATGGCATGAAAACTTGCATAAACACAACCCCTCCCCTCCCTACACCGGCAACAAAAAAAAACTAAGGCACACTATTGCAAATGGATCTCTCTCTCTCTCTCTCATTCTCAATTTCTCATTCTACTGTCATATTGCCAGCGCAACACACACACTGTGTATAGAAACACACAGATACATGGAAGACACGTATACAGTACAACATGCAACAAGTATGAACACTCACATGAAACATTTTCAAACAAACACATTGACTCTCTCTCTCTCTCTCTCTCGCTCCTACTTCTCTCCACATCCTCAGTTCCCCAGTCTTCCTCTCTCTCGGTGACACAGCATATCACCATAGATATAAATGATCTGACACCTACCTGTTGGTTGCACCAGTGTCCCGCGCGTCTCTGTCTCTCCGTGTCCTTTCCCCGGCAGCGCCTCTCTGAAAGACAAACGCAGCATGTTTGAGACAGCCAGACGTGCGTTCAAGACGGCAAATATCAGCTAAGAGTAGCTAACGTTCGCCAGCATATACAAACTTCTTTCTCTTCTATAGGGGCGACATGGCTCAGGCAGTAAGAGCAGTTGTCTGGCAGTCGGAGGCTTGCTGGTTCGATCCCCCGCCTGGGCTGTGTCGAAGTGTCCCTGAGCAAGACACCTAAACCCTAAATGCTCCTGACGAGCTGGTCGGTGCCTTGCATGGCAGCCAATCGCCGTTGGTGTGTTAGTGTGTGTATGAATGGGTGAATGAGAAGCATCAATTGTACAGCGCTTTGGATAAAGGCGCTATATAAATGCCAACCATTTAGCATTCTTCGCCATGAATGTTAGCTAACAGTTTGAAAAGGTAGACAAAAATGGCTGCTGATGGGGAAACAGAGCGAACAAAAAGTAGACAACGATTTGGCTGTTCTAATACCCTTTAATCGATGCAATTGCTGGCCTTATTAGACCGAAGTCCATTGGAGTTAGAAAGGCATTAGTGCCAAAATGAATGGAATCGCTCAATAGTAACTGTTTGCTGCCGACACACGTTCCTTGCGCGTTCGCCGTCCTGAACGCGCGTCCGATCGCCTCACAGTCTCTGACCGTTGGGGAACATCGGCGTCTCAGGCGTGGGGTGCCAGAGCCGTAACCAAACGCTCATCTTATTCCTCCCCGGAACGCAGCTTGCCAACTTTGCTTGCTTGTCACGATGCAATTAGTTTAAGTGTGCGGCCATGTCTGGATGGTGTGTGACAGGATCGATTCGCTGTTCATTAAGTTTGCACCTGGGCAAATGGGCAGTGGGCGATTTCCCCCCCCCCCCTCCCCCCCAAAAAAAAAAAAAAAAAAAAAAAAAAAGAAAAGAAAAAAAAGGAAGCGTACCGAGATTAAACGTAATGAAAGATCGCTCTGCGAGGCACTGCTCTCTCTGTCACCCCATCGTGTACGCGCAGGGCGAGTGGTGAGATTTTTATTATTCATCCTCATGTCTGGGCTGCACTCACAGGGCCGTGTCCGGCCGCCGAACTGAGAGCCGGGAGAGCGGGAGAAAAAAAAACCATTCCAGACCGCGGGACCTAATTTGGGGCTCCGCCATCTCGCTCTCAGCCCGATATGCAAAACCCAGGGGGCACAGCTCCATTTCAGGAGAGGAGGCCGTCCTCCTTCTCTCCCTCGAAACCAATTCTGCCGGTTTAATTCTCTAAATGACCGCATGCAGCAGTGCTAGTTCCCTCCTCTGTGAGACCAGAATACAATGTGTTCACCGAGCTCACAGCATGTGCCTCCCAGTCTGTAGATACTGCTCGAATCTTGTCAATCAAATTAAAGGTGCAATAGGTAAGATTTTTGTGTTAAAACATTGTAACAAGACCATTGTAAATCCCTTCCTATCATTGCCAAAAGGCTCACAGACATGTTGACTCACCCTCTGCCTGTGTTTATAGTTCTTAAATTCGGGTTTCAAAATATGCAGTTGACGGCCTGTCAACTCTGTACCAAAACAGTGTATGCCTGTACAATAATTCAAGCTCATTGGTTGAAAATTGGTTCTAATTGCCACAGCAAATGGCGTTTCATCGTCAGCACGTTCACAGAGCAGGGGGGAGGGACAAACAATGTTGTGGTTTGAGGGTGTTTGTTGCTGCAATTCCTCTCGCCACTGTTAGAAGTCTAGAACGAGCTATTGTACCTTTAATTATAGGTACAGTGAAACGGTGAAAGGCGGGCGGGGCCTCCTGTGGTGTGCCGCCGCTGTAAAAGGCTGAACACACCGCTGTGTGTGTGGGTCCACGGGCCCTGTCATCAAACAGGCAGCGCTCTCCTCGGCTAAGTGTTGCGCCCGATCTTAAATCGTTCCCGCTAGGCGGATGAATTCGTAATTGGCGGACGGGTGGGGGGGGGGTTGTGGCCGTCGGAGGAAAGCAGGCTCCGGTTCTGATTTGCGCAGTGTCACATCGGAATGACAGCTTTGGGCATTACTCCGTACCGACTCCTTTTTTTTTCTATGGTTCAGCTGGGGTGGTGTGTGACTGAGATTACAAAGGGCCTCAAATTCATCCGGGCCCCAAATTAACTGCCACTCAGCCTCAAGGTGGATTGGGGTGGGGGGGGTTAAACCGTGATATAAATAGGTGCATATGTGATTATGGATTTGTATTGATATTTCAAATGTTAAGTGCATTTATTTGCACCCAGTTGCACAAAATGAGCTATACAAATAAAGATTGATTGATTTATTGATATGTGACATATTATATGTGACATTTAATAATATGTGTATGTTCATATCCTCCAATATTACATTCATTACGCTTTATCAATAACCAGCTATGCTCTAGTCACTGTCACTGAAGATAAGCCACTGGTATTTCAAAAGCTCAGACATAACCAATAAGGAGATTGCTGATGAACATTATCGATCCGTACAATACAATAGAGTATCGATGTGATAATTGTCAAGCAAGCATCGCAGGGAATTGTCAATCATTAAAATCAGAATCTGTATGTATAAACCTAGTGGAGTAGGCACACAGGAACAGCTAAGTCTGATATACGAGAATGAGAAAAGGTAGCACTGTTGATTTTAGTTTGGATTGTTTTATTTTGTTTTTTTTTGTCCTCCAAAGATGAGGTACGGACAAGCTGAAATCTTTTACCCTAACTTTGGTAAAATTACAGCCTTTATCCAAAGCGACTTACAGTTGACAAAGCAGGCTACAGCTACAGCTGCCCCAGTCATGTACCTTAGCCACTAGGCTACAGGCTGCCCCAGTCATGTACCTTAGCCACTAGGCTACAGGCTGCCCCAGTCATGTACCTTAGCCTCTAGGCTATAGGCTGCCCCAGTCATGTACCTTAGCCACTAGGCTACAGGCTGCCCCAGTCATGTACCTTAGCCTCTAGGCTATAGGCTGCCCCAGTCATGTACCTTAGCCACTAGGCTACAGGCTGCCCCAGTCATGTACCTTAGCCTCTAGGCTATAGGCTGCCCCAGTCATGTACCTTAGCCACTAGGCTACAGGCTGCCCCAGTCATGTACATTAGCCACTAGGCTACAGGCTGCCCCAGTCATGTACCTTAGCCACTAGGATAAAGGTTGCCCCTGTCATGTACCTTAGCCACTAGGCTACAGGCTGCCCCAGTCATGTACCTTAGCCACTAGGATAAAGGCTGCCCCTGTCATGTACCTTAGCCACTAGGCTACAGGCTGCCCCAGTCATGTACCTTAGCCACTAGGCTACAGGCTGCCCCAGTCATGTACCTTAGCCGCTAGGCTACAGGCTGTCCAGGCCTGGACAGGGCACAAGGACAGGGATGATCTGCTCTGAAATAACTGGACCAGTGGAAGGAAGGGCCCTAGCCTGATGCTGAAACCTTTCATTTTCAACTCTGTGCCAGAGTACAGTGGGGTCCATAAGTCTGAGACCACACAGCAAATCTGTTTATTTTTTATTTTCTTTTATGTGATCATGAAAATAAACCAAAAGTTTTAGGATTTAGAAAAATGTAAAAATTAGTGTTACTTCAAAGCTTTGCGAGAACTACTCGAAAGAGGAAGAAGTGCTGCCCAATCCACAGTCACCTGACCTCATTGGACATTTATGGGGGCACTTGAAGACTGACGAAAGCCAAGCATTCAGTAACATCACAGGATGCTCCTTGGAAGATTGTTAAATAATGCTGGGATAACATGGGCCACCAGGTCCTTGCCAGCTTGAGTGCACTTTGCCATTAAAGCAAGGGGGGACATGGCTCATACTAAGAAATTCTGAGATCCACGTACATTCAACATTCCACTGAAATCGGTGTGCTGATAATATAATTTGCAATTAGAAAGGTTGTATTTAATCCAAAAAGAATGCAAAATAGAAGCATATTCACTGATGGTCTTTTGGACCCCACTGTATAAAAATATCTCTGCCCATGTTTCGACACTGTGCAAGTGAACTCAAGAGCCCTGGGTAAATGTGGGCATTCAGAAGCGGTTCTCCATGGGCACTCCTGTGCATGTCGGAGAATGCTTTTCACAAGCTATGCCTTGTGCCAACCTACAGAAATTCAGTCTGTAGCAAATTCAGCTTGTATTTAGCTTTGAATTTATTTTCATCCTTCTTGGCACCTTTTGAAAAAGCCTTCCCGATCCTATAGCACACCATTACTTTACCTGACCCACCGTGGCCCTGTGATCAGAAAATTCTCACAGAACGAAATAAGACTTGCACTATTCTGCTCTCCCTACTCTTATACACTGCAATAATACACACTGAGTTTCCAGAAGCAAAGTGTAAAAAAAAAAAAAAAAAAAAAAAAAAAAAGTTTTCAAAAGAAAATAAAGAAATTCTTAATGCATCATCTTTGGCTAGATTACAAATTCAGTTGACGATAAGCCAAAACCATTACTAAACGGTTAAGGAAGTGCCTTCACGGGGAACAAATAAATAACGGGAGGGATGTGCTTGTGATCGTGACTGTGGTGCAGAGGCAGAAATGATGAATGCACAGGTGTGCCCTCTGATTTTATTTGTTATGTATTTATCTTTTTGATCTTCTGGCAGAATGAATGGGAGAGCCCATGAGCAACGGATGCTGCGTTTTGTTGCCATGGAAACCAACTATACAAAAACCCAGGTCAACAGACTGGCTCTAATGTTGACCCTTTAACAAAACCATGGGGTAGTGTAGTATATATATATATAATGATACACAATATCCATCCATCCGAGAGTGTTTATTCTTCTTCTTCTTCTTTGTATTCTTCTTTTAACATAACATAATGATGAGAACAGGGCCATTCAGCCCAGCAATGCTTACCTTTTCTACCACTGAAGTGTACCTACTGCTTAGTTTACCTAAAAGCTAAATAGTACATTATCGAGCCTGGTTTTGAAAGCCCCCAGTGTTTCTGCCCTCTTTGTCTTTCTTCTTCTTCTTCTTCCTCTTGACATTGGCCCCTCTGGATTGTGTCCCAAGCTACATCTATCCACCGCTGTCCTATACGCATGCATGCACATACATACGATAAGGCCAGGGATTCAGTGAGATCACTGCATGGAGAGTGTCTGAACTTTAAACAGTGAAATGAAGCAAACATAGTATCGCCCCTGTGTTCATATGGGTCACATGTTCCCAGACACACGGTCAGCCTGTGGTCTTAGGAGAGTAATGTGTGACAAAAAACTGCTGCAAATTGTAACATACTCTGACATACAGTACTGCGAAAACGTATTTGCCTTGTTCCGGATTTCCTCTATTGTTGTATCTTTGACACAGAGAATGTGTCAAATCTTCTACAAAGTGTAATGTTCGACGAAGGGAACCCGAGTAAACACAAAACATCATTTTTTTTAAAAAGCCCCTTGAAAGTGTGATAAATGAGTAGTGATAGAGGAAATTAGGAATGGGAAAATTACTTTTTTAGAGGCACTGTAGTTCATTTAGGGCAGCCTGTAGCATTGTGGTTAAGGTACATGTCTGGGCGCAAGGTCGGTGATTCGATCCCCGGTGTAGCCGCAATAAGATCCGCACAGCTGTTGGGCCCTTGAGCAAGGCCCTTAACCCTGCAATGCTCCAGGGGAGGACTGTCCCCTGCTTGCAATGGGAATGTGCAAATACACGTCAAAAAGGCGTAAACTCTTATTAGCTCACTCACGGTAGCCTGCAAGCTAAGTAGCTAGGGAGTCTGGCAGAACAACGTTACAGTTTAATAACGTTGCATAGCAACCACCTGGCACTATGTACTAGTATGGGGGAACTACTTTCTTGTAAATTATTCTTGTAATTAAATTGTTAACAACAAATGGTTGTAATTCGATTGTGTCACTAATATCTATATTATTATGTTTGGTGACCATTTTAAAAACGCAATAACTCACTCCAGGACGTGGTATATAGTAATTTTATCGCAGCTACGTGGGTTGCAACCCTCTGCTGTGTGTCGGGCCGAAGAACAGCCCTTAGCTCTGGTAAAGTTTCTCTATGCCACAGCCTTTCATGAGTTATTTCTTAAATATAACACCTGTGTGCAGTCATACTTGTGCAGTGTTCCTCGCTGTTCCGTTTGGCACCGACGTTTTAGAGTCCGGCACCGACGTTCACAGGTCCCCTAGCTCACTCAGACATGTAATTATTCAGCGGTCACCAAGCCAACATGTGTACAAACTGAATTATGGAGGAGCCCATCGATTTCCCATGACATTTGCATATGCGGCACTGCATCGCCAATGTCAGATCGCCGGACCTGTGTCATATTTATTTATGGGTTAGTGCACGGATGCCTCTCAAATCAAAGAGTTAGTTTGCACTATTCTTCTTCTTCTTCTTCTTCTTCTTCTTCTTCTTCTTCTTCTTCTTCTTCATCATCTTCTTCTCACTGTCACCAGCAGTGACATGCAGGCCTAAATGACTTCATTTTTTTTTTTTCTTTTTTTTTTTTCTAGGCTAATGTTCTTAATCAGTGTGATGAGGCAGACAGTGAGACTCCAGGAACTTTAAAAGTCCCATTTGTGCACCGACATGACCTAGCTTTTGCATATTAGACTATAATGGAATATCAGTGATGACTTGAATATTTCCTCCTTAGTTATAAATTACCTCCTTAGACTTTCTTACCTACAATATTTGTATTATTTGTGAAAATTATGAACGTTTCTTTTCAATTTTTTACTGAGATATGCCTTGGAAGCTTCAGCTGAACTTGAGCTTCCTGTATGTCTGTGTTGTGCTGTGCATGACGGCTTCAATCTTCAAATTTAAAAACACATACGTGTGCCTTGACAGACCGCCTCCGGATAAGTGCAGAACGGTGAGAAAAGGAGAGTGACCCTCATAGATCCTCTCTGGTGGGAGATGTGGTCCCGTTCTGGAAAACTGGATTATGGAATAATCAGGCTGATATGTCTGCTGCTGTTGAGATTTGACTTGAGTCTTTGACTCTTTTTTGGGCTACAGGATTGCACAGAATGTGGGTCCCTGTCTCATTGCATCAACGCCCGCATCTGCGTTCACCATTGGCCGTGCTCTGTACTGGCGTTTTCGTGGGCTAGCCATCATCAGCACCATCACGTACTTCTGGATGAGACGTTAAACTAAGATCCTGACTCCCTGTGGTCGTTAAAGATCCGACGGCACTCTTCACAAAGAGTAAGGGGTTCCCCCGGTGTCCTGGCTAAATTCCCCAACCCTGGCTCTCTCCACCTGCCACCTAATCATCCCCTGATTCAAATGGCAAAAACACTGTTCTCTCCCTCTCCACCTCAGCTGGTGTGTGATGAGCTCTCTGACACAAAATGGCTGCCGTTGCATCACCCAGGTTGGCGCTACACATTGCTGGTGGCTGGGGCAAGACTCCCTCTTATCACTATAAAGCGCTTTTGAGATAAAGGTAATGATGCATCTATCTATCTATATATCTGTCTATCATCATCGTCAACATTAACACTATATACAGGACAACCTTATACCATCTGTAGACATGAGTCTTGGGTTTGCTGCCATTATGCTCATGAATAAGTAGGCTACTTCAGGACTCTGCCGTGGATGACAGATGGACAAAGGGGAAATTTCGTTTAAGGACAGCCAAGTTAAGTTTAGTGTTCTCAGGGCAAGTACAACCTGATCACCTGCATGCATAATGTTTCTGACAGCCAGATAAATGGTGTCAAACAGTCCAACACCTTCAATTTATTCACTAAATTCCATTAGCCCAGACAAGGTCACGGACTTGAATCAAGGGATCTCTTTAGTCCGCCTCCCTCACGCTAAATAGCTCCTTACCTTTTTTTCTAGCTCTCTTTCATAAACCCCCAAAGGCAAAAAAACACTTTTCAATGACAACTTTCATACATTTACATTTAATTTTTATGTTTCCCTTCTCCCGGTATTTTAACTTAAAAATGAAAGCAACAAAAAATCTGAATAAAACGCACGATTACAAGGTAAGTAAATGTCGTCGTGAAACGTGTTTATCTGCGCTGAGGATCTGAAACGCCGTAAAGGCGTTGGAGATAAAAGGGAATTACCCTTGCCCCGACCGGATTGTCATCTTACGATTCTGCGGAGTGTCTTGGACCGCGGCTGAACGGTTTTTCGCCGCAGTGCTGTGGAGCCATTACCCTTAAACGCCAGTTTACTTTGATAGGGGAACGAGCGTCCCCAAACGTACTCAATCTAAAATCAGAATGACTGCCTGACCCTGTTTCTGGGAGCGGTTAACGGGGAAGGATGGAGACGCGGTGTCGAGCATCCTGAGTGCTCAATGGCGGGCAGCTTTTTTCCACGGAGGGGTTTTGCAAACGCGTTGTGTGTTCCGTTTAATTAAGAGCGCTACACCTTGTTTTATGGCTGTAGTAATCGTTAAACTTCTTGCCCCATCAAGCTGAATTAACTCCTAATCACACTGTTATTTCTTCTTCTTCCCATTCTTCTTCTCCTCCTGTTCCAGCCTCCTCTTCTTCTGCTTATCGGTGTTCTTAAAACCCATCTTTATTTCACCCTATTACCTTCCCCTAGCCCTCCCCATCTCCTGAGTGTTTACCCCAGACAAAGAGCAGATCTGTGCGGTAGCATCAATCTCTATTTCTCCTTCGCTCGCCCTCCGCCTTTCTCTCTCTCTCATGCTCTCTCTCTCTGTGTCTCTCTCTCTCCCTCTCCCTCTCTCACACTCTCTCTCTCCCTCTCCCTCTTTCACACTCTATGTCTCTCATGTGTGCACTCCCTCCCTGTCACTTCCACACAGAGGCCAGTGAAGGAGGACAGTGAATAATCGCATCATCCACTTCCTCTTCATCACCTCGTCTTCCTCCGAGGTCTCCCCCCCCCCCCGCGTCGCCACTCCGTGCGCCTCGCGATCGTGTCCATATTTTATACGCTGACGGCCCTATTCGGGCGCTACGCAGAGCGAGACCGGGGATTTCAGAAAGATCACGAGTCGTGTAGCCATTTCCCGTTGCCTTGTTATCCATCAACGGCTTTTATCAGGGCCGCAAAAGTTTGGCAGCAGCTGGAATATGAACAGCTCGACGTGCCGCTTCCCCCCCCCCCCCCGCCCAGCCTGATGTCTTTTCAGCTTTCGGGTGGCGGCTCTAATGCCGTTCCACCCGTTTCCCCAGGAAGACGAGTCGAGAGCAGAGAGGGGCGCCGTAACCACGCCCACGTATTCATCACTTCCTGTCCCGTTACAGGGCGTGAGAGCACGCCGGGGGTAGGGCCACGCCGCTTAAAATACGTTGCCGGGAAGATTCATAATCCCCACGCAAACAAGGGCCTGCTGACGCAGCTTCCCGGCTACACAAGCTGTTCATTTGTCATCTCGGTGGTGGGAATAGATTGCGTTGAGTTAAATGCGGCCTCCGTGGAGAGTTACCGCGAGGCGAGGACCGTCCCGCCGTTGCTCCGGGCTCCGGTCACGGCGGTCGCAGAGTAATGTCGGTTGGTATCCGTGTTTAATCAGCGGGGTTTGCATTAGCGGCGCAGGGCAGGGGAACTCATTAAGGTTATAAATACGGACGAGTATTCTCATTCTGCTGTAAGTGCTGCGCCCTGCTAGCTCAACGTGTTTTACTTCGCGTTTCGTTCGGTGTGAATAAAGACGCTACAGGAAAAGGGTTCTTTGGCTGGAGTCCATCGAGGAACCCTGCTAAGTTTTTTGAAATAAATGTGTGTCTGATTGCAATCGGCCATGTTAGTTGAGAAAACATATGGGGCGTTCTGTAATGTAGTGGTTAAGGTGACTGCGACCCGCAAGGTCGGTGGTTCGAATAGAGAGGCGTAGCCACAATAAGATCCGCACAGCCGATAGGCCCTTGAATCAAGGCTCTTAACCCTAAAAAGAGATCGACGCGCCTTCTTCGAGCCGCCTCGTCTCTCGCTCTGGACTGTGATTTCGGGGTAGTGCGGTGATCCTGCCCGTTGGGTCGCCCCCCCCCCCCGCCCCCGGAGCAGCGCCCACCCTCATGCCCCCCCCCGTACCTCGGCTTTGGCAGGACCGGGGCGCAAAGCGCGGTCCTCGGAGTGCAACTGCACCAGACTGACGCCTCAGCCAGGCACCACCATGGCACACGTCTGTTTAGTTCTTTCTGGAACCCTCTATCACGGGAGCGGAGTGCGTACGCTCCCAGGCGAGGAACCATTTTCGCCTGTCAAAGCTTTCTTTTTGCGACCATTTGTTTTCTGAGAGTGTAGCGCCAGGTTTTTAATCTCATCCTTGTTTTACCATCCCCAAATCACAATCTTACAATCTTAATATGAGCTGTAAATAAGTTCAGATCACACTGCCCTGAAATAATTTTTTTTTATGCTTTTCAATATCTTGTGAATACAATGACTATGCTAAAAATTACAAGACACATATCGGCATATTTTGTGTTTTTTTTTATGTTTCTATTTATTTGTTGGGGGGTGGCATGCCATTGGCCATTGATTAGTGTATTAATAGTGATACGGTATCCTTCTCAATGTCCCAAATTCAGAGACAGAAAACTGAACCATGGCTCACTCCCTGCTTGTGTAACTTAACGCTGTTAAAAAGTATTGTCTGTGCACATTGTGATTAGTAAGTAAGTAAAAAAGTAAGTAAATTTTATTGATATAGCACCTTTCACAGACAGAGTCACAAAGTGCTTCACAGGATCAAAAATAAATAAATAAACAATGGTAATACATAAAAGAACAGTCAATAAAACCAACAAATCACAAATAAACGAACATATAACAAATGGAAATAGTCACTAAAACGGCTAGATGAACGCTAGAACGTTAGAAGAATAGCTGAGTTGGAGATGAGTGACAGAGCACTGTACTGGCAGGGGAGATGTCCCTCATAGCGGGGAATCCAGCTCCACGCACTGTCGATACGAGGCTTCGCACAAATTTATTTATCTCATTTTGACCCCCCAGCCTGGCACGACCCGGTCCCCCGCTGTCAGCAAACAGCGGAATTGTATATTTAGTGACACAAAAACACATTTTGATGATGATGTAGAGGCGACGTGTTGAAAAACATCCGAGCTAAATGGAGCGTGTTAAGAAAACGGCATTGGTTTATGCAAATTTCCACACATTTCGCACTAGGGCACATGCCAAATGGAGGTATGCTAACATTTAATTTCATATATAAATATATATCTTCCGTATGTACATATCTGTGAGTGTGCGTCTAAGATGAGGCGGTTGTGGTAATAACCGTGGCGATAATGATCACTTTAAATGCACTGACGGCCACGAGGGAAACAGGAACTCATTTTTTCTGAGGTCCTCTCATTTTGAAGGCCTGTTTGCATTACAGGAAGGCCTTGCTTAGACAAATCTCATTTAGCAGAGTGTAAAGCGCATCACCGCAAATGAACGGTTTTGTGGGAACGCATTCGGATGCCTTACCGTGATTTTCTTCTCATAGGGTGGCTCACTGTCGCCAACAGTTATATCCTCCAATGGCAATGCGTTTTATTCGGTGGAGAAATAGGGGTGGGACTGCCAATCAAATTCCACAGGTGCCCAGCACCACCCCAGGCATCCCATTGGACAGGGGACCTGTTGCGGGGTGATCTTTTAGGGGTTCACTATCAGCCAAGTCCATCACTACAAACCCTGCATATATACACTCAGTGATCACTTTATTAGGCAAACCTGTACACCAGCTTGTAAATGCAAACATCAGCCAAGCATGTGGCAGCAACTAAAAGCATAAAATAATGCGGACATGGTCAAGAGGTTCAGCTGTTGTTCAGGCCAAATATCAGAATGGCGCAGAAATGTGATCTAAGTGACTTTGACCACGGAATGATTATTGGTGCCAGCCAGGGTGGTTTGAGTGTGTCAGAAACTGCTGATCTCCTGGAATTTTCATGTACAACAGTCTGTAGACTTCGCAGAGAATGCAAAAAATACAGTGAGCAGCAGTTCTGCAATGGTGTGCAGAAGAGAATCTCAGAACATACAACGCGTCAAACCTCTAAGTGGATAGGCTACAGCAGCAGAGGACCAATCGGTAAAGGCTAATAAATACCTAATAAAGTGCTCAGTGAGTATATATGCATACCTGTTCCAAACACAGTCCGGTCTATTGTGTTTGGGGCCACCTTGTGGCTAACTGCGGACACGCTGGGTTTCAGAGTGATGACGACGAGCCGTGCAGCCTGTTACCCAGCCACGGCCGTGCCAGTGTCAGCCGGGGCCTACGGCTATCCCAGGAGGCCGGTCGCAGGGGTCCCCCAGGCCAAGAAAGGGGGAAACACGGCGCATGCCGTCATCGCACGCGTGTACGGAAGGCCTGAGCATAAACATGCGGGCCGAGATGGATCCGGGAGCGGGGAGGTCGGCTGGGTGGTCGTACGTTTGTGCGCGGCGAGTGTGTCCCTGCGCTAACAGCACACCGTCCTGCCTACCTGCGCTGTTAATGCGCGTGTGTTCATGGGAGTAAAACATATTATTCACACGTTGGCCCAGCTGTACCCGCCGCAGTCACCGCTGATTAAGAGCCGGGGGTCTTGAAAATATTTACGATATAAAATAATGCATAAATAAGAGTAAAGTCAACACGCACGGCTAATTTGCTGCATCGTAAGAAGACGATGAACTAACCTGCAAATCGCCGGAGCGCCACAATTATCCGATATCGGCTATGTTAGTATTTAAATAAATAAACAAACAAAGAAACATGGTTGCCTATAGCCTTGTGGCCAAGTTGGTTGACTGGGACCAAGAAGGTTGGTGGTTCAAGCCCCAATATAGCCATTCAAAGACTGTGTAGCTTTGGGTTCCTGAGCAAGGCCAAATTGGTCCAGGGGGATTGTCCCTGACTTGGTCAAATCAACTGTATGTTGCTTTGGCTAAAAACACGAGCAAGCTAACTGAAGTGTAATGTCCTTAAAAAAATAGTTGAAATCCACTATTCCACTTTTCCAAAGAGTAGAAGACACACGTGTCACCGGTGGTTTAAATCACATTTGTAAATCATAATCCACAGAAGAAGAAGAAGAAGAAGAAGAAGAAGTCACCCATGGCCTGCACATCACAGAAAAGGCAGACACTGGCTCTGAGCTGTGTTGGTACTGTCTGCCTTTCGCACAACATAAAACATCAGTGCCATAAAACCAGAGGCAGGGAAATGTCTCAGATCGGGAGATGTGAATTCCCTGGGGTCCGTGCGGACCCAACGCGCCGGCTGTGGAGATGTAGAGATCCCGGGAAAAGCTCAGACAGGGTTTATCTGCGTCCAGGTCACTAAGTATTAATTAAAGATGAGGCCATGATCAATTCCAATTATTATCGGCCAAAAAAAATAAAGGAGTTTTAAAAGAGAGAGAAATATTCAATCATGTCGAGCTGTCGGCTCCGCAGAGCCGGTCCATTTCACTTCATGCTGCTCATGAAATTTTAATGAAGACATTAAAAAGATCCATCCAGAAAGGTATTTCTCCACAAAAATGATTTTTTCGGGGGTTAATTACACACAGGGAGGGGTAAGAGAGAAAAGGAGCTCGCTGATATAGTTTCCACTCACTGGGAATTGATTTTAAATATCAGATGAGATATTTATTCATAAAAGGAATCGTGATATTTCATAATTTGTTAGCCTTTTACCAGCTTATCAGTTACATAATACATAATACTGTCCTGGATTCAAACAAAAACTTACACTCATACACTCTTAAACACGCACTCATTCGCTCTAAAACACCCACACATTCACTCTTACACACACACACACACATTCACTCTTACACAAGCATACACTCTAAAATACACACACCCATTCACGTTGCGCAAGCATACACTCTTAAACACACACATTCACTCTTGTTTGTTGTGCTGTGCTGATGACAACACTTTTACACACACACACACACACACACTCTCTAGCATAAGCACACATGCTCTTGCACGCACATGCGGCCTGTAGTGTAGTAGTTAAGACTGACTCGGACATACGAGGTCGTGGTTCGATCCCCGGTGTATCCAAAATAAGATCCGCACAGCCACACAGCCGTTGGGCCCTTGAGCAAGGCCCTTAAGCCTGCATTGCTCCGGGGGAGGATTGTCTCCTGCTTAGTCTAATCAACTGTAATCTCTCTAGATAAGAGTGTCTGCCAAATGCCAATAATGTAATTTAAACATACTTTCACATGAGCATATACTCATATGTAATACATACACACACTTACACATACATTTATCCATGTGTCCTTAAACATGCACACTAATTATCCTTGAACAACATACCATAAAGCCTACACAACACAGTCATAAACATGTCAAATGACAAATGCCATCACAATAGTATAATGCACAAAACCAATATCGCATAACTGATTGAAAGTCAATGAAAATGACCACTGCGTGAGATGTAATAAGCTGTTATGACTAGCGATGGCAGTTGATGTGTCATGCTCATGTTGGCCTTAAAGTCTTGAAGTTGCGGCCCCTGAGGGCCAAGAACCGCTGGTGTTCCGCCCGTTGCCAAATCTGCCAAATAGTCTGCCAAATAGTAGCACCAGTTGTTCAGTTTATCACGCAGGGGAAAAGAAAAACAGGTCTGGATCTGGATGTGATTTGATGACCTTGATGGCCTTCAAGCATATAGCTAAATGAATGTGTTACCTTACGCGTCCTCGCCCCACAATCCCACAGCATGATTAACGTCGCCTCGCTGCCAGTTAAATGTCTCTGCGTGGGGACAGGTCACAGGTGCATGGTGGGAAACAGATCCAAGCGCTAGCACGCCCGCTCCCCAGCTGTGTGCCGCAATAGCGTCCGTCACCACAGCGATTGGCCGAGTCCTGAAGGGCACAGTCGGGTCTGCCAATGGGGCACAGCCAGAGCAGGCTGGCCCAGCGCCTGCTTTAAAGGTCGCGGGTTCAAATCCCAGGTCGGATCAATAGGAGTAAAGATCACACTGTACACAAACGTATTTGTATTTAAAATGTCAGCTTTGTGAGAATATAAAAACGGAATATAAAAACTGCGCCCTCTCAGACTCTCAGAAATAAAGTGACAGTGGAGGTGCAGTTTTGTTCTTCAAGGATCAAATTTCCTAAATGTACCCTGAAAGTACAGCAATCGTCTCTTCGGGTACAATAAATTAGTATCTTTTTCAAGCAAAAAAGTAAGAAATGAATTACATATTGCTGCAATCTCTAGGGTACCACCATTATTATTATTATTATGATTATTATTATTATTATTATTATTATTATTATTATTGTATTCCATATGAGGCAATTGCGGCATGCTGCTTTGTAATGTGAGAGAGATGGCAAACATTTCATAATAAGAATGCAGATATTATGTCTGTGAATAACAATGAAGAAATTCTTTGAGCAATCTATTACATCTTTTTATTTATTTATTTCATCATCTGCACTGCTGTCAGGAAGCATTACAGGAGATGAGATCAGGCACCCAATCACCCACCAGTTCATTATGATCAACATGCCACAACAAAAGAGTGGAATATTTCTCCACAAATAAGCACTCGAAAAAAAAAAAAAAGTAAATTGATGGTTCCTCTGACAATTTCTGCAAACATGAACACGGCGGGTTGATGCTTGGTGGAGTTTCTTGGTCACACGCGATGAATTTTCTCATTATTCAAACACATTTACAAGTCAAAAATGCATGTGTTACGTCTCGAGTTTCTCAGAATATGCAAGACGGTACTCTAAAATATTCAAGCACTTTGGCTCTTTACACATACTGTACACGCATGCATGCGCACACACACACACACACACACACACACACACGCACGCACACACACTTGCATATCAGCACGCAGTTTAATAAATCAACCAACCTTTAATAAATATCGACCACGAGACCAAAATCAGTTACGAAAACCCAGACCACGTCGGGTTGAACTTAAAGGGCATCGGATGTTGCCCCACACTGCATTGATTGGCCAGAGACACTGCAGAGGGGACTACAGTTAACACACAGGTTTCCCGGCGTTATTAGGCCAAGACTCTGATTTAATCTACCCCTCGAGCGTGCATATATTTACCGCCCGATACCCCTTCCTTTCCCCCGATGCCCGCAGCGCTGGTCTTCAGTCGCTAAATCATCAGGCGGTGCTGACATTTACAGAATGTGAAAGCAGGACATTCATTCATCCAGAGCTAACAGGCACCTAAGACCACGCTTCTGACTAATGCCCAGAACTGCCTGATTGACAGCCACATTCAATATTTTTTATGTAATTGCATGAGAAAGTACATCTTATGCAATCGTAACTCATTACATTGCAATGCAAATGATTATGTCGTTTTTTAATGTTGTTTTTTTTTGTTTTTTTTGGCAAAGGCCTAAAGATTAACTAAAGCTAAATATATATTTTTAAAATCCATTCCAGGGATCTGTATACAGACATTTTCTTCCATTCACAAGTCCATCTGTGTGGGTTGGGGTTTTTCTTCTTACCACAGTATCTTAGCTGTAACCCAGTCTCTACCTTTTACCCTCTCAACATTCTACCTGTCTGGATAATTGAGAAGAGAGGGAGCAGACGATCTGTTCACAATTAAGCAATGTGCAAAGGCTTAGATAATCGTATACATGTCTGACACTTTAGAGAACTACTTTTAGCTTTACCGAACAGCATTGAGAACTCGCTACCTTGCTGAAAAAAAACCAGCTCAAGCCAGGTTTTGAAACAACTGGTCGCTGGTTGACCAGTTCAGACGAGCCCCCAGCTTCCAGCTCGACATGGTTTGACCAGCTCAAGCTACAGTATGTTTTGAAACTTCCAGCTGTAACTCATACCCAGCTTGACCAGCTCAGTTTTCAAGCTGGCTAAGCTGGCATCGCTGGATTTTACAGCAGGGTAGATCATTTCTTGGCCATGTCCCGGCTCTTAGAGGACTTCGGTACCAAGCACATTTTAACAACGCCCTGCATCGAAGAGTAGATCGTTTTAGTCCTGTCCAAGAGCTTCGACAATTTAGCTAGTGTTAGCTATTACCGAAAACTCAGGCTAACATGGCTAACAGCTAGCTAATGTTAGCCATGCTTAGCAGTTTAGAGAACTACGTAGCTACGGTAAAGGTGTGCATTATAATTTAAATAATTAAATGTCTTATATTTGCAGCATATCACGTCTACTAGGGATCTTTTTTGTAACACAGAGGTTACATATTCCATTCCCAGGTTAGATAACGTTCTGTTCTGTAGCCTTATAGTAGGTACTCAACTGCTATTTGTTATTTAGCCTATGCTTTTATCCATAGCGTACAGTTGATTAGACTAAGCAAGGGGCAATCCCCTCTGGATAAATTTGGGGTTAAGGGCCTTTGCTCAAGGGCCCAACAGCTGCACAAATCTTATCGTGGCTACACCAGGCTTGAACCACCAACCTTTCTGGATCCAAGTTGTGCACCTCAACCGCTAGCTCAGATAGATTCAACTAATACCCAGCTCTACGCATGGATAAATAAATAAATGCATCACTGTGTCCGTTGCTCTGGAAAAGAGCATCTAATACTTGAATAAGTGTTAATACATGTCAGTAATTGTGCACAAGGTACAATACATTCCCTGCTTTTGTATGTGCAAGAATGCACAACACTTCAGGCATGATTAACAGCCCTTGACTTTTGCCTCCGGCTGATCCAGTGTGCGTGGTGTGCATATGTTCGTACAATGAAAGACGTGTGTCATAGCTTACCTCCTCCATCTATGAATTCACATTATTTCTGTTTGTGCACAGACTCGCTCATGTATAAAAGAAAACTCCAAATTGAATCTTTAGTCTTTCTTTCTGTGTGATGACTAATTCAAGTCCTTACCACATAATTCACATTCAAGCACAAATTGAGCCAAGGTGGCTGCTTCATATTCATATAATCTGTTTGCAAGAAATCACACATTTTTAATAGCAATTTTAGGAATTACAGAGCACACAATAT
>NC_083763.1:74002486-74039986 GCF_963514075.1 Conger conger | reverse complement strand
TTGTTTTATTTAGACTGAGGGATAGGCAGAGATGGGATCATAGTCCAGTAAGTCTCAGGGGAAGGATTTATACCCCCAGGTGAGTGTGTATGAGTTAGTGTCTGTGAGTCTGCACGGCCTCCCTCGTTTTATCTCCCCCTCTCTGTTTAAGTGTACGAGGCTGTGCGGAGTGGCCTGTTAAAACCTCAAATCCTGCGCTGAGACCGCATTAATTAAGAGTCCCACAAGAGTCCTCAGCCTGCTGCCTCCAACCCCGAGATCCACGTGACACGTCTTCAACGAAAACTTGACCACAAATTACCGCAGCTTTTTTACAGCAGCGAGTCTCCAGCCAATCAGTGACCCTGCGGGGAGGGCGGATGAAAGAGGGCTGAGGGATGATCAAAGAGGCATTGCCATGGTGACTTGGTGCACTTATTCCTTATAAGGTAAGAAGGTAAGACTAACTCCTGTAGATGGATTCTGTTCCTCCTCTTTCTCTGGGCTTGGCGGTTTCCCGATCCCTCGGTAAACCGCAGGTAAGGTAATAGACTGAAAATGAATACATAACTCCTGGAAATCTTGGGCACAACGACACCCCCCCCACCCCCCCCCCCACCCCCCCCCACCCCCCTCCAGGGCCGTTGCCGTGGGCGATCAGTCGGGGGCTTGCCCTTCTGGCAGAGCTGAGGGATGACGTGTCAGGGTCGCCGTGACGTCCGATCAGTAACGCGGGAGGAGAGGTTCAGGGCCCTCTGCCTCTGGAGGCGGCAGGGTCCCGGCGGTGTGTCCCCGCAGCCCGGTGCGCTCGCCCCCCCCTCGGGAGGGCATTCCGGGGCCGTCCGTGTCATCGCGGCCGCGTCGACCTTTTCGCCCCGCGTCGATAAGGCTCGACGGAACGCCAAAATATCGCCCAGTCGCCCGGTGGACAGACCAAACGACCGCCAGTCTTCTACCTAGCATCACGGCAGTTCACCACTCAGGAGGGGAAACCGATAACCTTAAGTGCAACTTCATTTATTTACTTATTTATAGATTTTTTTTCGTGCGCTCTTGTTCTCAATCTCACGGATCCTGTTTTTCACTCCCGTGAAGAGAAGACGCGCCGTCGTCGCGCGCTCCTGCCGACGCTGACATCCAGACCGGAGCAGCCTGCTCTCGCCGCGGCGCGCCTGAGAGCCCGCACGGCGGGGAGGTCGTGCGCTCCGTCTCTCCGCTGCTTCAGCCGCTCTTCAGGGGCTGAAACTACGGCGAGACAGAGATAGAGAAGTTTACTCTTCTCCGCGGGGGCGCGGCGAGGGATTCTGGGATCCCTGGAAGATTACAGCCCCGCCCCCCCCCTTAGTGGGCGCAAAGCACATACTTACTGCCCCTCATTCACAGACGGGACACTCTGCCTCAGCCACGTGAAAGCAGCACATTTACTCTGTCAATGTTGATATAATCGCGAGCAGATAGCGCTATGCGCTAGTGATGCCCACATCAGGGGGGGTTTTTATTCCCGCTGCTGCCTAACGCATTAGGAGAGCCAATCTGCATCCACCATTATCTTGTGTCTAAAACAACCATTAGGCTAGCATAACATGAGGGAGTGATTCAGTGGATATTGGCCCTGCTTTATGAATCATTAGCAGCTGATTAACAGTAGAATAGGTGATTCCGGACTCCTAACGGGTCAAGGGACAAAAGCCCTGAAAACCACAACACTGTTTATCCCTTCTCTGTGAACGTGCTTACGTTGAAGCATGTTGACTGTAAAAATGGACGTTTTTTCCTGGGGGAACATCCCCTGAGACCCCACTAACCAAATCCCGTGGGAAACGTTGAATCCCATTCAAAAAAGCCGAGGTAAAGGTAACTAAAATACATTATCACCGAATTCAATCCCCCAAATAGAACATTCCGGCTGACTGCTCACGTTACATCAATGTCCTGTATGTCACTCAGAGAGGAGTGTGCCAGATTAAAAAGTAAACTGGGAAAGTGCCAGGGATGGAAAAAGTTTGGGAAACGCTGCACTTGGCCATGTTAGTCCAGCGTTTTCATGGGTCCCCGATAGGTACTACATTTCTAATTGGGGTAAAACGTTTGAGAGCCAGTGCTTTATCCACATTCATTGGTAGGATCCATATTCCAGATCCCTGTCACAGTAAATGATTGGCATTTAAATAGCGCCTTTATCCAAAACGCTGTACAATTCATGCATCTCATTCACCCATTCACACTCACACACCAATGGCAGTCACTCGCCATTGGTGTGTGACCAGCTCATCAGGAGCATTTGGGGGTTAGGTGTTTCGCTCAGGGACACTTCGACACACCCAGGGCGGGATCGAACCGACAACCCTCCGACTGCCAGACAACAGCTCTTACCTCCTGAGCCAATGTCACAGTAAGGACCTCTGCACAAATGGTTAGTTTCTAAGTTAATTTAACACTTACACACACACACACACACACAGGCACACACACTTTTGCATTGTCAACAAAGCTATGTGTGAAATAGAAATAAGTACAGACTCCAGTCTAGTCTGTGCATATACAGCATTATTTCTCAAAAAAACAACACAATAAAGAAAAAAAAATCTGAACAGGAATCAAGAAGGTAACATCTTCAGAAAAATGTACCTTGGTAAACAGGATTCGAGGATCAATACAATGCATAATTCATGCAGTTACAAAATGTGTCTGTCTTTGTAACTTAATCTTGGCTTTATAAAGGGCAATGCATGATCAAACAAGATAACTCTGGATCAAGGAATTACAGTAGCTCTTGGTGTTGGCCTGTCCCTGCACACCCTGGTCATTAGCCCTGCCCACTCGTGGGATTACTGATGGTGCGCAGAGCCTCGTCAATCTGCACCCAAGTCCCACCAAAGCATGCCTGTTTCTATCACTCGGCAATGACTCCATTTAAAAAATACACATCGAATGTATGTCATCCCATTCAATTTATATATATATATGTGTGTGTGTGTGTGTGTGTGTGTGTGTGTGTGAGAGAGAGTGTGTGTGTGTGTGTGTGTGTGTGAGAGAGTGTGTGTGTGAGAGTGTATGTGCGTGTGTGTGTGTGTCTGTGAGAGAGTGTGTGTGTGTGTGTGTGTGTGTGTGTGTGTGTCTGTGAGAGAGTGTGTGTGTGTGTGTGTGTGTGTGAGTGTGTGTGTGTGTGAGTGCATGTGACTGTGAGAGAGTATGAGAGACAGGAATAGAGAGAGGGAGATAGAGAGGGACAGAATGAGAGAGAATGAGAAAGAGAGAGGTGCGAGAGAGAGAGTGAGATAGATAGAGAGAGAGATAGAAAGAGGGAGAGAGGGAAAGATGTGTGAGAGAGAGATAGAGACAGACAGAGAGACAGAGAGAGACAGAGAGAGAGAGAGAGAGAGAGAGAGAGAGAGAGAGAGAGAGAGACAGAGAGAGAGAGAGAGAGAGAGAGGGAGAGACAGAGAGAGACAGAGACAGAGAGAGGGAGAGTGAGAGACAGAGAGAGAGAGAGAGAGAGAGAGAGAGAGAGAGACAGAGAGAGAGAGAGAGAGAGAGAGAGAGAGAGAGACAGAGAGAGAGAGAGAGAGAGACAGAGAGAGAGAGAGAGAGAGAGACAGAGAGAGACAGAGACAGAGAGAGGGAGAGTGAGAGACAGAGAGAGAGAGAGAGAGAGAGAGACCGAGAGAGAGAGAGAGAGAGATAAGGACAGGGAAATGGCTGAGCTGAACAGGCTGAGTAAGCTGGCTCGGTCCTGGGTGTCATATGACTCTGGTCGGGCCCGCTTGGTTGCCCTGGTAATTATAGCTTTATGTCATTGTCAGAGAAGCTGAAACTGCACTGTCGTTCTCCCCGTAGCCCTGCTATGATATACGCTAACAGAGCAGAGTCTCCTGCTGTAGTCTGGGGTGTATTTCCACAGCGCCAGGCTGCAGTGTTCAGACACGGAGGCGAGAGAACCAGATGGGGTGTGGCGGCCTTGGTTAACCTCCGTGATCCACTTATACTCCTGGGGATGATGCACGCACACGCACTCAGTGAGTTTATTTGTTTTAATTATTGATTTGCGGCTGGTGTACAGGTCTACCTAATGAAGTGCTCGGTGCATGTATATTATTATGTGCACTATGGCATTGGGACGCCAATGCAATGCAATACCGCGCCTGGTGTTGTATCTACGGCAGGTAACGAAGGCCCAGCCACTACACTGACCTAACAGGGGCCACACTGAGGCTTGAACCTCCAGCTGTCCAGGACCCTGGTCCCGGGTTAGCTTGTTAGCCACGAGGCTACAGGCCGCCCCACTGGGCTATCCCAGTTTCTCTATGGGCCGGATCCCTGGAAGGTACTTCATCTCTAATTTGACATTTGAAACGCAGCTTGTTTCCTCCCAAAAAATGTAGTCCCAAGGATGCCAAAGTCGATGCTCAAAAAAACAGCCAAATATTCAGAAAATGACCAGGGGTGATGTGCAGAATGCCAGACCAAGGTGCAGGACTTGCCAACTTCCAACTCAAAAATAAATAAATAAAGAAAGACCCGATTTTATCTAGGAGAAGTGGGGGCAGGGCATCCCAGCTTTGCCTGGCCCATGGACATGGGAAATTACATTATTGGCATTTGGCAGATGCTCTTATCCACAGCAACGTACAGTTGATTAGACTAAGCAGGAGACAATCCTCCCCTGGAGCAATGCAGGGTTAAGGGCCTTGCTCAAGGGCCCAACAGCTGTGTGGATCTTATTGTGGCTACACCGGGATTAGGACCGCCGAACTTGCGTGTCCCAGTCATGCACCTTAACCACTACGCTACAGGCCGTCTTCATTAATGAATGACTTTAACACTGGCGAGCATTATGGTGACATTGAATATTAAGGACCTATTGGGAGTGACAGCTACGGCTATTAATGAAATGTTTGTGACCACTATATGGAGAGACTAGAGAGACTCCGGCTTAATTCTGGTATGGCTGATCTAGAATCCCCCAAATAGTGGCTGTATTCTTAAGATCTGGAATCCTAATATGAGAGGTGCCAGTGTGAGACAGATTGAGACAGAGACACACACACAGACACACTCATACAGACACACACACACAGACACACACGCACACACACACACACACTAACACCTCCTGCTCCATCTCTGTGAGCTGCCTCTTTGAAGTTTCCCATGGCCAAATGGTGAATGAGGAATTAGTTCCCTGACAACTCTTTTCCACAAAGAAACAAGGACAATCTCACCAAAGTAAAAAAAAAAAAAAGTTCCAAGAACTGCTAAATGTGTTCCTGGCAATGAAACGTGAAATTTATGAGGAAAGATTGAAGGCTTAGTAAAAGGAGTCTGAAAGGACTCTAAAAGTCATAAAATGGATTAACGAAGAGAACTGCAAGAGATTTTTCATTAAAGTTATTTCAGTTCAACAAGGGTGCGAAGGAAGAAATTAGTAAAAGTCAAATTCCACCCTGTCTGTGTATGGATGTGTGTGTGTGTGTGTGTGTGTGTGTGTGTGTGTGTGTGCGCGCGTGTCTGTCCTGACCTGAGCTATGGACATAACCCATCTATACAGAGCAACTATGTACTACTACTACTACTACTACTACTACTACTACTACTACTACTACTACTACTGCTACTGCTACTACTGCTAGTACTACTGCTACTGCTACTGCTACTGCTGGTAGTACTACTGCTACTGCTACTACTGCTACTGCTGCTACTGCTAGAACTACTGCTACTAATACTGCTGCTGCTACTACTGCTACTAATACTGCTTCTACTGCTACTACTACTACTACTTGTACTACTACTACTACTACTACTACTACTACTACTGCTACTGCTTCTACTACTAGGACTACTACTACTACTACTGCTACTGCTGCTGCTGCTACTGCTACTGCTACTACTACTACTACTACTACAAATAATAATAATAATAATAATAATAATAATATCACATAAATAATGTATTGCATATGTCCTGGAATGTCCTCTTTAATTATTTTATTGTTGCGGCTATTGTTTGATGTTTGGAAATAAGATGCAGAGGAGAAAAACACACCTTTATAAATTCCTTTAATGTGCTCCAGGTCTTAATCGCAGTCAGCGGGGGATCTGGTCTGCTCTTTGAAATGCATATGTGCACAGCATTCGGTGTTCATTTGCAAATGTGTTTAAGACAGGGAAGAGAAACGGTAGAGTCTGAGATGTACAAGGTTGCAAGATCATTAGTGTAACTACGCATTGCCCGTTAGCTGGCATTGAGCAAACTCGCCAAGGTACCTTGCATCAAAAATTGCTTTAGGGGTCACTATGTGTACTGTGTGGCAAGTTTATTTAAATTAGTTTAAATGAGCAGCCTAAATGTGAACATACGGTATCTTAGTCACAGCCCTGGTTCATTTCTAATGGAAGGTAACAGACTTTTACGCACACACACACACACACACACACAAGCACACATGCATGCTCACAGACACACTCACACAAACTCGCAAACATACGCACACACACAATTAAATGCCATATTCTATTAAATATTTAATTTTACAGAGACATTTTTGTACTTAATTTTTAAAAAAAGTAACATATTACTGTAAGCAATTTATTACTTTTTAGATAAAAACTTTATCAAGATTGTCTGAGATCAGAAGCAAGGAGCCAACCAAAGTTTGCAGAAGAACTGTGGCAAGTTCTCCAACATGCTTGGAAAAACCTCCCTGCTGCTTGTCATGTATAGAACTGCAGGACAGCGGTGGCTATCTCAGAGAAGTTATGCAGTTTTAACGCTGAAGGGTGGTCACAAAAATACTGATTTGACTCATTTTGTAAATATTCTGCCAAATTACTAAAATGAAATGTGAAATGTATATTATGTAGGACCTTTCATTTAATTATTTTTGAAATAATCTGTATAGAATGGTATGCAGATACCTGAGACTTTTGCACAGAACAGTACATTAGTCTCAATTCCTGAATGGTGCAAGCCTCTTCTTTAATTTAAGTCTTCACCCATATATATGCAGTAAATCGTTTTTGAGATATTGACACTTTTATAGGACTGGTACAAAATAGGCGGAAATTGCCCGGTAAGGGGGGCAATGTGGAAAGGGTTAAAGATACGTTCTGCAACCTACAAAGAACTCCCACCTGAGTCCTGGGAATACAGATATCTGTTTACTTCTGGTCCCAGACAGAGAGATCACAAGAGGATTTGTCCCAGCGGGTCGAGAACAGATCCCCGGCTCAGATAAATCAGCGAACGCTGAATTGAACAGTAATGATTCTCATCATTAGCAGTTTATCTCTGTGGCACTGCGCAATGCTGCTACTGTCCCCCCTGGAGCAAACGTACACACCGACACACACACGCGTGTGCACGCACACACACAAGACAGTTCACTCTACACTCGTAAGGCCTATTTCTCTTCTGCTTTCGGCACGGACGGGGGGGGGGGGTGTTAAACTGCTACAGTAAGCTCAAAACACCAACTCCCTTTCAGGTGGGTGGTGTTATTGATTTTTATTTTCATTTCACGTTTTTTCAGGTGCTGCTGTTGGGAAGTGTTGTTTTCTTCTTTTTTTTCAATTTGCATAGTAAGCAGCTGATTGGCCTGGCTGGTGGTGTTACGCCCAATCAGAACTCTCAGTCTTGCTCCGGCTGTGATGGAGGAGCCACTGCCATGGGCTCTGAACCAGGGCCTCACAAGAGATCTGAGCTGAAGAACAATCATGAAAATCTGAAAACAGATCTCTTCTCTCCCTGTGATTCTTCATGAGGTCCTGTCACCCCCACCTGCTAGTTTACCTAGGTTTTCCCCCGCTGCAAACTTCAGCTATGCTATCTATGCCATCGGTCAAGTCGGACATAAGCTTGTCTAGCTGGGTATGAGCCGGTCAACCAACTAGTGCTAGTAGCTTGTTTGAGCTCGTATGTTTCAAAACATTGCTTGAGCCGGTCAAACCATATCAAGCTGGAGCCTGGTCTGAACTGGTCACCCAGCTGTCAGCTGTTTCAAAACATAGCTTGAGCTGTTTTTCAGCAGGGTCTCACCATCACATGCCACGCCTTCAGGTTCTCTTTTCTCACGGTCCTCATGGACAGCGGTCGGAGGCTTGTTTCATAAAGGTTGCATCAGCACCCAGAATTGTGGTGGGAAATACATTTCCCCGAACAGTACCGGCTTTATTGGGTTTATGGAAGATAATTAGTAATTTTATTAGCTTTTAAAGGCAGCAAATGAGGGGTTGATTTTAGCTGTAACCCCCCCAGGTGGGAAAAGGCAGCCAGGCTTTGATGCTGCGTGACTGGAGGATCAGAGGGCACAAGGGAACTTGGCCCTATGAGCGTTGGGCCCTGGGCATTGTTTGCTTTTGGAATTAAAGTTTGGTCAGTCGTACACACAGCTCGGCTAAAGATGCATGACACTTTGCTTTTTTTTTTTACCTGTTTACCTCACAATTTTGAAACCCCAGCCGGTTTAAGCTGGCCAGTGCACTGCGCCAACATCCACCCCCACTTCAGGGGGGCACAGACTAGTGCACGCTCTCCCTGGAAAATAAATACTAAAACATGAAGCGATGCCACTGCCTCTTTTCACACGCCACGGTGCCCACGCAGAGGCCCCGCTGTACTTAATGGCAGGGTCTGCGGCCAGACAGACTGCTCCAGAGAACAGAGCCCAAATGGCGGCCGACACCAGAGAGCAGAGCCCAAATGGCGGTCAACTCCAGAGAGCAGAGCCCGAATGGCGGCCGGCTCCAGAGAGCAGAGCCCGAATGGCGGCCGGCTCCAGGAAGGGCAACAAGTGGCACCGCAGGCTTCCTGTGGAGCGACAGCCGGTGGAGGTACAGTGGGAGCGAGAGAAATAGCCCGCTCAATTCCTCATTCATTTCTCTCCGCTCATTTCAATCCATACGCTGGGAAACTGTACCGCTGTCATATTGCCTACACACGCAATTCGGCCGGATGATGAATGGAGCAATAATCGCGGAAATCACACAGAGGCAGGGGGAAGAAAAGCAGAGCCGGGAAAGACAATTACAATGTTTATTGACGTTAATACGTGTAGGAGTTTAAATGTACGGATGAGTTATGTCCAGAAATTATATTTTTGATGTGTATGTGTTTGAAGCCTTTTGCAAATATAACTAATATTTATATTTCGCAAACTAATACAATAACAAATTGCAGTGGTTATATTGTGGTTTGTGTGGCGGGGGCATGGCGTCGTTTGCTCTTTCAGTCGTAGAACTCACGCTTTTGGATGTTGCTGGCACATCACGGATGAGGATTTGCCTGTAACTGTTTAACGTAAACATCGATGATGAAAACGCTGAGAGGGACTGGCTCTTTTTGAGCCTTGGGGTGGGCATGTATGTCAGTCTGTGTGGTGTGTAGACCGACTCCCCTTTGTCAGAAAGGAAGTGCTGAATATTAGCAGGAAGGAAGCTGAATATTAGTAGCTTTACATCATGTCCATTTTTGACCTCTCTGGAATCTGACACGGGCCAAGCATACTTCTGAAAATGCACGGACCTGATGAGAATAAGGAAGCTCAGCAGCGTAGCACTCATATTGATTCTATTTTTGATTCATTTTCTATGATTTAAATATTTACAGAAGCAAAGTGGTTAGACTTCTCAACCTCCATCTGCGCGTGATTCGTTCATCACACATACAGATTTGACCGACTCGGTCACATGTGATGAATTTTCTGATTATTCAAACACATTTACAAGTCAAAACAAACACATTGCATCTTGAATCGTCTGAGAATATGCAAACCACACACCAACATATTCCCGCACTTTGACCTCACATATACACACACAGACACACACTGCCTATTTGAATAACTGGGTCTCTCACTGCCTGCAGAATTTTTATTTGTTTATTTTCTTTCTAAATATCTAATGCAAGCAGCGCTGTAAATCGATTTTGGCAGTGGAAGGAGATTCCGGAGGCTTTTTAAGCATTCATGGCATAATGCAGGCCTTCTCCCGGCGCACGGTGACTGATTGAGCGCAGGTGCATCTGAAATTGCAATCAATAAAAGTGACGAGAGGTAGAGTCCTCTTCACCTGCAGTACTGACAGAGTCCTCTTCACCTTATCCAGCTCACTGCAGTACTGACAGAGTGCTCTTCACATTATCCTGCTCACTGCAGTACTGACAGAGTGCTCTTCACCTTACCCAGCTCACTGCAGTACTGACAGAGTGCTCTTTACATTACCCAGCTCACTGCAGTACTGACAGAGTGCTCTTTACATTATCCAGCTCACTGCAGTACTGACAGAGTGCTCTTTACATTATCCAGCTCACTGCAGTACTGACAGAGTGCTCTTTACATTACCCAGCTCACTGCAGTACTGACAGAGTGCTCTTTACATTACCCAGCTCACTGCAGTACTGACAGAGTGCTCTTTACATTATCCAGCTCACTGCAGTACTGACAGAGTGCTCTTTACATTACCCAGCTCACTGCAGTACTGACAGAGTGCTCTTTACATTACCCAGCTCACTGCAGTACTGACAGAGTGCTCTTTACATTACCCAGCTCACTGCAGTACTGACAGAGTGCTCTTTACATTACCCAGCTCACTGCAGTACTGACAGAGTGCTCTTCACCTTACCCAGCTCACTGCAGTACTGACAGAGTGCTCTTCACCTTACCCAGCTCACTGCAGTACTGACAGAGTGCTCTTTACATTACCCAGCTCACTGCAGTACTGACAGAGTCCTCTTCACCTTACCCAGCTCACTGCAGTACTGACAGAGTGCTCTTCACCTTACCCAGCTCACTGCAGTACTGACAGAGTCCTCTTCACGTTACCCAGCTCACTGCAGTACTGACAGAGTCCTCTTCACCTTACCCAGCTCACTGCAGTACTGACAGAGTGCTCTTCACATTATCCTGCTCACTGCAGTACTGACAGAGTGCTCTTCACCTTACCCAGCTCAATGCAGTACTGACAGAGTGCTCTTCACATTATCCTGCTCACTGCAGTACTGACAGAGTGCTCTTCACCTTACCCAGCTCACTGCAGTACTGACAGAGTGCTCTTTACATTACCCAGCTCTATGCAGTACTGACAGAGTGCTCTTCACATTATCCTGCTCACTGCAGTACTGACAGAGTGCTCTTCATGTTACCCAGCTCACTGCAGTACTGACAGTGTGCTCTGCAGACTGACTCCATTACCTTCCCCTGTGAATGGCATCTGTTTCATTCAATATAAGCAGGGATGAATTTAGTGAAGTTCAGGTGATGTTCATTGGGATAATAGACTGCTTCTGGAAAGTGAGCAGGTAATCCTTAAATTTAGTTCCAAATGGTTATCAATTCATCTTCTGCTCTGAGGGTAGCTTAGTAAATTAAAAAGTAAATTACAAACATACATAAAATGTCACCTTAAACTTTATGGCACTTACTTGCCAAATCACAGCAGCCTCAAAAAACGCAACTTTTCATATTTCGTCAAATCAATTTAAACTGCTTTTTAATCCCGCTTGTGTCAGTATGTCACACAGTGTTGTCACTAAACGGCCAAGGACACACACTTGAAGGATATTCTTTCACAGAAGAAGAGGGAATGGCTGCAGTCATGGAACAGACACAATAAGTAGGCTTGAATGACTTCTGTAAATAAGTACAGTATAGAGTACATTTATTTCCTGTGTAAAAATCTATTTTAAAAGGCCAAAGGCAGTCCCCATAGCCACACCAAGCTAACACACACACTTGCAAATCCAAGTTTTGACTAAAATAAATGAGGTTCCCTTTTAAATTTCAATATTCAATACCAGCTGCCCTAAATGCCTCATACATCAGGCTAACAAGAATGCGCGTGGTGTTAAAATCCGTTTGCTACTGTCTTCCTCCAATACAATTTAAAAACACATTTTAACTCTGGCATAGTCTTCACTTTCTACATACTCCTCCTACAGGTAAAAAAAATGACCCCCCTCAAATAAAGCAGCTAAATTGAATTTTAAACCCCAAATCTATTTTGCATGAAGAAACAACCTGTCACTCATCACAAACTTTGTGAAAGTTTAAAAAAAGATCATTGAGGGGGTTTTCTCTGCTGTTGAACAGAGTGACGGGTCATTTTTGACCGTGAAGACAACACGAGGGTTAAAAAATATAATAACAAAATAAAGAAGGAAAAAAGTACCCCACAGTACCCTTTCCTTTCATGGCTTTACACGAGGCTCGGAGCCAGACGGACTGTTCCCACCCTCTGGTGCACTCTAGCCCAGACATCCCATGATGCTCCTCTCCTCCCTTCCCATTCTCCAGGAGGACAGATTGAGAGGCAGTCTGGCCACCGCCACTTTAGCAGTCAGCCAATCTCACGAAAGAAGGAATCTGAGGATAGAGAGGAAGTGGGTCTCGTATCCCCTGCCGGTTTAAACACGTCTCTCCTGAATTGTTTACTGGCACAGAACTGTGCCTGCAGGACTTTGAGACCGCTGGGAAACTGACGTTCGTGGAAAACTGCTCACTTTGATCCCAGGGAAAATGTAGTGTTTTGTGCTCTTACGGGATCTGTTGTATACCGTGTATACGCATGTAACGGCATAACTGCCCCTCTCGACTTCCTTTTCTGCCATACTGAATGAGAAAAAAACATGGAAATGATGTGTGTGTGTGTTATTGGTGGGTGTACATACCTGTTACGGTACTTGTCTTAGATACAGGCCTGTTTGTTTGTTAAGTGCATCCACGCACGTGAGAGACAGAAAGGGAGAAGAGAGAGTGCAAGAAAGAAAGAGAGAGATAGAGAGAGAGAGAGAAAGCGAGAGACTGTTTCTGGAAATTGAGCAGGTAATCTCTCATTTTACAAATCAGTATCAATTAATCTGCAGGTAAGTTGCTCTGAGGGTAGAGAGAGAGAGAGATAGAGAGAGAGAGGGGGTAGATTTATTTCAACAGGCAAAGCCTGAGAAATGTCCCCTTTTTTTTTTTTTTAAAGACAGATTGCAGAGTGTTATTTTAATGAGCCTAGCATACCCTCCCCAGCCTGTACACATTGTTCAGCGGGCCCTGAAACAGAGCAGGTCGTAGCTCCTCACAGGAGAGGCCGTGCATTTGGCCGAGACGCAGCTCTCGTTTGGCATAACCCGCGTCGCCCCGCCCAAGGTTCAGCCCCTGCCGTTACAACCCAGCGCCAGCCCCGGCCAGGCCCTCCACGGGGCCCGACGGGTCCTCTGGTCACGGCTTCAGCCCGGGAGGCGAATTCATTACCGTCAGCCTGCACCTCCGGGGAAATCATCCGCGCGCGACTCCGAGAGCACTCCGCCTAATGCAGCCTGTCCGGCGGACGTGCCGTAAAATATAGAAAGGAAAAAAAAAAAGAAAAAAAAAGAAGTGTTTTATCTGAACAATAATGAAAGAGATATTTCACGTTTTAATAGAGGACTCTTGGGGTGAGGATGCGTGAAAGCTTAGAATTCCGCGTGCTCCCCATGGTTTAGCGCGTCGAAGACCCGGCCATTTACGATGCGGAAGCACGTCACCGATTTACCGCTACTAACCCGCATTGACTCGGACAACCTTTAATTAAAATAATGTTTTAAAACGACGCGGTAATACGTTTGCATTCCACTTTGGAAATCACAAAATCGTGCGTGTGTTCTGTAACTGGTACCCACATAGAGATACATAATTCCACAAGTGTACTCCTTGCTTCAAGTGCTTGGTGAAAGAAATAATGGCCGTTAATTAACACGTTGTATGAGGTATAAGTGGATGCTGATACTGATGCCCAGCTTTGCTGCTCTACATAATAAGCACAAAATCTTTTTGAAGAAAAAATATAAAAGAGATTATGTATTCCTCCTGAACTGGAATCAATAAAACGGTATTATATTTTTTCTAAAAATAGTCATTCATAAGGGGAACTAGATTGCATTCCCTGCACTGAATGTATGTCCCATCCCTCAGCGCGATGTATTCCTCCCTAATCTCCAACCTTTCCTTATAACGGTTATAATTAAAAATCTGGATGTGTGATGAGTTTGCAGGGTGTGTCTTTAATCATTCTCTATTTTTACAGAGCGCTTGGATACGTACTCTCTCCGATCCCAGGGACTGTCTGGGCTCAACCCGGAGTGAGCCTGCGAGAGTAATCCCAAAGACACGGAACTGTACTCCAGCCTCTCAGGGAATGGGGACGGTTAAAAGATGGTGGTTTAAGATTGACTGTGCTGTGCGTTTTTCCATCCCGCTGTTCACGCAATGCAACGTGGGCTGGTGTTCTCTTGGGAGTTTGTTTTTCTGATGCGAACGCCCCTTGTTGGGAAATGAATACAGATTGATTTCTCAACATCACAGGCTGAATACAAGGGAGAGATAGCCACTCTGCCTCTGATATATTCACTCCAGAATAGAATAGAGCCTGCCCTCCTAACACTTCCAATCCAGAGACTTTTTTTCAGAGACTATTTTACGCCCTATAGGCCGGCCATGGTACTACTTAAGAACCAGTGACTATTTCACACCCTATATGCAACACAGTACTACAGGACAGCCAGTGACTATTTCACACCCTATATGCAACACAGTACTACAGGACAGCCAGTGACTATTTCACACCCTATATGCAACACAGTACTACAGGACAGCCAGTGACTATTTCACATCCTATATGCAACACAGTACTACAGGACAGCCAGTGACTATTTAACATCCTATATGCAACACAGTACTACAGGACAGCCAGTGACTATTTCACATCCTATATGCAACACAGTACTACAGGACAGCCAGTGACTATTTCACACCCTATATGCACCACAGTACTACAGGACAGCCAGTGACTATTTCACACCCTATATGCACCACAGTAAGAGCTACAGACACAATACTACAAGACAGACTGTAACTCATTTACACTGTACCTTACAGGCCTCACACAGTACTGTAGGACTGCCAGTGACTATTTCACAACCTACACTTCACACAGTAGTACAGGAGAGCCAGTGACTATTGCACTCACTATACTTCACACAGTACTACAGGACAGCCAGTGACTATCTCACAACCTATAGGCCACACAGAACTACAAGAGAGTGAGTGACTACTTCATTCCCCACACTTCACACAGTACTACAGGACAGCCAGTGACTATTTCACAACCTATAGGCCACACATAACTACAAGAGAGTGAGTGACTACTTAATTCCCTACACTTCACACAGTAGTACAGGAAAGCCAGTGACTATTCTGCCCCTTGTTTCTTCGACAGTGAAGGTATTTGGACAAGAGCTATACCTCCGCAATGATTGCCAGACACATGTGGGCGAAGCCTGGATGAACTAATTCACCAAAGGAAAACATAAATAAATGAAATTCACCCCAGGAGCTGTGACCAAGCTTCACAGCTGAAGATGATTCATGTTCATCAGTCACTTGTTTTATTCTGAATGGCGGACGGGTAAAGCGGCGATGATTTGTCACGAGTATCTTTTGGTTTCAAACAGTGAACATTTTATCACAGACTTGTCTTTTAAATGTGTATTGTTATGTCATGTCAAAGTCTTAGTCATTATTAAGCTCTGCGTCAAACAAAAATGAAAGCTCTCCTGTGATTTTACATTGCAGCATCAGACACAAAAGTGTGTGCTCTGTCCTCTCTATTTGAACACATCTCCACCCTGCAGTAATAACAGAAAATAGAACAATGTATATAAATAAATAAAAATAATGGGAACACGAAGTGCTCAGGAAAATAGTATGTAGTTATAAGTTTGGGAAACATATTTTTCCTCAAATTTCACCAATTCTTATAAAATGTAAGCTGGTTTAAATTGACTTCAAATGCCTTTGAAATCTCTAGAATTGAGTCATATGTAAAAAAATATATATAAGCAAAGAATAAATAAATAAATAAAAAATGCTAAAAGAAAAGTACAGGCAGCCTGGGATGTGATTGCTTAAAAAGAACATTGCTTTCTGGTTTTCTTTGCACTCCAAAACAAACTGTTTGTTCCATAAATCATATTAATAGTCCAGCTGAAAAAGTATAGCTTCTCCAAGGCAGAAAATGTGCTTCCGCCCTGTACCGTTGACGATGCACACAAAAAGTGTCTTAATCTCTACACATAGAAAAATGTGGAAAAATCTCCATCTATTTTTACATTTATACTGTTATCTTCAATGTCACAACCTTCATCGGTTTAGCCGGTTATAATTTAAACTTGGCGCTTATTAAATGGAAGAAAATAAAAGCATAGTTCAATGGTAGTTGAAAGAAATGTGTCTATAATTCACTTCAAAGTTCAGCTGTATCTGTTGTTCTTCAAAGTATATCTAATCCTCAAACACAGCTCAACTCAATCTATTTTTGGGTATATCACTGTGGCATGATTTTGGTCTGTATTTAACACAAAGTTCAAAGGAACACAAAAACAGCTGTTTAAAAACATATATGCATATACACAATACCATGAAATAAATAATAAATAATACAATTGGCTGCCATGGAAGGCACCAATGAGAAAAATTGAGGAGTACAGAGTCAAATATATATATACATTTTTTTAAAGTACCAAACATTATGGAACTCAGTGTGTATATAATGGTGAATCCACTTCACCTGGCTAACAATGTTATAGCAATGTATTAAGGGTCAAAAATTACCCGCCAGTATGTTTAAGAGCGTACTGGAAAAAACCCCACAAAATAATATTTTTTCAACTTGAAATTTGATTAGAAAGTTTGTGATGAGTGATAGGTTGTTTCTTCATGCAAAATAGATTTGAAAAATATAAATTCAATTAACTAAATTACCCGTAGGTATGAGTGTGTGAGTGAATGGTGTGTGTGCCCTGCGAAGGACTGGCGACCTGTCCAGGGTGTATTCCTGCCTTTCGCCCAATGTATGCTGGGATAGGCTCCAGCCCCCCTGTGACCCTGTTCAGGTGGATAATGTATGTAATGTATGAATGTAAATTCAATTAAGCTGCTTTATTTTAGCGGTTTAGTGAAGGCGGGTAATTTTTGACCCTTAGGACAGGGGGAGTATGCAGGGTTAAGTAAATTAACACATTACCAGCATGTGATGAAAAGAGGGGATGTGCTGATGTCTGAGGAAAACTCTTCTGTGCAGAATTCTACAGTAGTGCTGTGCTTACTGTAAATTATCCGTATTGCAAAAACAGCATGTAACTGTATCTGAATGACAACTGGAGTGGATGGACTACAGCGAAAATGAAGGAGCTGTCTGTAAAAGACACTTCGCAGAGGAACAGAAGGAGCATTGGGCAGAAACCCAGCGGGATGAAAGAACACTCAAGCTGTGGTGAGAACAAGGTCCATGATGGGGTAAATATTTGGGAGGAACCGGGGGATAGAGGGGGAGCCCATCCTCCTCATTTGACCCTCAGGACCAGGGGAGTATGCGGAATAAGACTACACAAGGGTTAACAGTGATGCTGTTCCCCTGTTTCACCCCAGCTAACAGTGCTCTGGGGGCGTCTATCAGCGGCCTCGCTCGCTCCCAGATTTCAGGTGTCGGGTGTGTGCCTCCCATTAGCACCTTATCCCACCGGCTGCTACCGCGGGCCACAGTACGGGGCCCGGCCCCTGTGACGCCCGAAGGCTGATGATCACAGTCTCTGTGACGCCCGAAGGCTGATGATCACAGTCTCTGTGACGCCCGAAGGCTGATGATCACAGTCTCTGTGACGCCCGAAGGCTGATGATCACAGTCTCTGTGACGCCCGAAGGCTGATGATCACAGTCTCTGTGACGCCCGAAGGCTGATGATCACAGTCTCTGTGACGCCCGAAGGCTGATGATCACAGTCTCTGTGACGCCCGAAGGCTGATAATCACAGTCTCTGTGACGCCCGAAGGCTGATGATCACAGTCTCTGTGACGCCCGAAGGCTGATGATCACAGTCTCTGTGACGCCCGAAGGCTGATGATCACAGTCTCTGTGACGCCCGAAGGCTGATGATCACAGTCTCTGTGACGCCCGAAGGCTGATGATCACAGTCCGGCGGTCTCCGCGTTCTGGAGCCGCCTCCCCACCACGTCAGCCTGACTGCAGATCTGTAATGGGGGGCCAACACCTCGCTGAGGGCAGAGGGACCCGGCCTGCTCGTGCACGCACGTTCCGTCCGCACGTTCACATACAATCATCAAGGCATCGCATCGCCTGACAAATCATGAGCAGATTCACAATTTACAGAGAGATATAATTATACGCATATATATATATATATATATATATATATATATATATGGCCATGACCAACAATGGCTCATTCTCTATGTAAGTTAAAATATGAATTTAACAGATTGCCATTAAGATGATATTTCTAAAACACCGTGTACAAGGCTGACAAAGTAATTATTCTCAGAGTACCACAGGACTGCAGGCTGTGGTGTTTCAGCGAGTGTTTGTCGATTAACACACACAAGGTGAAAATAGTGTACAAAACAGCTATTTGCATCACACTTCCATAGCCCTCTGAGCATTAATTAAGAGCACAATGTAAACGAGGCTGGTGCTTAATTATTCTCTCCTGCTTTGGTAGATAATAGGATTCATGATTCTCAAGTTGATATCCTCTCCTGAGCCGCGGTGAGTGAATCACGTCACTTAACATGGCGGGGCGAGGCTGAAAGAAGAGAACGCCACCAGAGGTTTCTTGAAAACATCTCAATATTTAGTTGGAGAGAATGATACCGCAGGCATTAATGTTTCATACACTGCCACTTGTGGCCAGTCTCAAACACGGTGGCCTCCCTTTGATTGGCAGATGCTGTTACCCCGGGCGACTAATGCACTAATGTGTTACACGCTGAGTGTGCCAACCAGGCCATTTTTATTTATGTTTTTTTTTTTTTTTAAGCTGAAGTACATGACCTAACTCAAGGGTACATGTTTTTTTTTTTCCCCACAGTTCTTCTGTACTTTAGACCACTCTCTGTGTAAGTACATATTGAGAATTATAAGGTTCTAAATGACATTTTGAATAAAATTTATTTTGATCTTTGAAGACCTGCCATGCATTTTAGTTTTTCTGTGTTAGGTTGTGAAAGCTGTGAAGCTCAATAGCTCAAAATAACTCAGGACGCAGATAAAATATATATATATATATTATAATGTCAAAGTAACAGGATATGTTCCTCCCTTACTCAACACAATTTAATCAGCATAAAAAACCTTCAGTTTTAAAATAAAAATTTAATAAATAGCGTGAACATGACACTGTTTGTCTTTTAGTTTATTTGTTATTCTTGTAAATGTATTATTTTTCATATCATATCTGGTCTTCTGTTTATTTATACATTTCTATTCATTGCATCCGTCATTCCCCTGTTATGGCAGTGTCTGAATGTGTCCGAGTCAGAGTCAGTCTGTCTGCGTGCTGCACTATCCAGGTGGTTTCGGCAGTTTCCGGGTTTCAACGATTCCTTCCCTGTCTCGCATTCCTTACTTCCTGTTTTCTCGCTAGTTAATGTTGTATAGCACTATACTTACTAATAACCACTAATATATATATTGTACAGTACTAATTATATTAACACACTTACTGTCTGTCTAACTAATTAACTAACAGTCACTTATTTTGGGTAATTTAGATTTAAGCAAGTAACTAACGTTATCTCCAGCTTCTATTCTGTTCTGTAACTCCGCCTCTCTGTTCAATCACTAAATACTTGCTTAGTTTCAGCCAAGTGTTCGTCTCTCACTACCACTACGTCTTCTACTCTATGCAAATGTCCACGTCCTAATCCGGAGCCGTCTGTATTACGTGTTGGTCTATGTGTACCCAGTTCGCGTTTTTGTTTCCCCCTTGTTATTGTATCATAACCCTATTGTGTTCTCCACCTGTTGTCCGTTTGTTTAGCCGCCTTCCCTCATGTATTTAAACCCCATTTTCTGCCTTGTTCAGTGTCAGAACGTTGAATTTAAACCCCAGTCTCTGCCTTGTTCAGTGTCAGAACGTTGAATTTAAACCCCAGTCTCTGCCTTGTTCAGTGTCAGAAAGTTCAATTTAAACCCCAGTCTCTGCGTTGTTCAGTGTCAGAACGTTGAATTTAAACCCCAGTCTCTGCCTTGTTCAGTGTCAGAACATTGAATTTAAACCCCAGTCTCTGCCTTGTTCAGTGTCAGAACATTGAATTTAAACCCCAGTCTCTGCCTTGTTCAGTGTCAGAACATTGAATTTAAACCCCAGTCGCTGCCTTGTTCAGTGTCAGAATGTTGAATTTAAACCCCAGTCTCTGCCTTGTTCAGTGTCAGAACATTGAATTTAAACCCCAGTCTCTGCCTTGTTCAGTGTCAGAACATTGAATTTAAACCCCAGTCTCTGCTTTGTTCAGTGTCAGAACATTGAATTTAAACCCCAGTCTCTGCCTTGTTCAGTGGCAGAACGTTGAATTTAAACCAGTCTCTGCCTTGTTCAGTGGCAGAACGTTGATCATATTTCAGTTTCCCATTTCTAGTGAGCCTGATTCATTAAGATTCCTGAAGACATCCCTTTGCCTGTTTTTCCGAGTTTGCCTGATCCCTTTGGATTTGTTCACCCATCAGATTACTTTTATATTGACTTTTTGCCTAGCACCTCAGCCTTCTGATTTCCTGGATTTTGACCCTTGCTTTTGTTTACTACTTTCCTTTTTGCTTCTGGATTTGACGCCGTGTCTTGTGATCTCTTGGCTTGGACTGTAATAAAGACAACGTTTTTGGATATCCCTCGGTCTGTGTTTGGGTCTTGGGAACAGTACACGAGAGACCCAGAGCTTATGATATGTGCAGATCCCGGCAGAACCGCTCCCTACTCCTGAAAAAGACACAAGCTAGGTCAGCGTGCGCATGTTTCAGTCCTGCAACACGATTCGAACGATGCCAGTTTCCTGTGGAGATGCAGGGCAGGAAACTGTGAAACTGTCTGCGTTCGAAACCGCATACTAGCACACTACCCATACTAAGTATCAGGCTGATTTTCATTGAGCTGTAGTATGAGTAGTAGTATGCTAAGTCTGTGGTTTCGAACACAGAAACAGTTCATTGAGATCTTCAGGGCGGCCTGTAGTGTCGTGGTTCAGGTACATGACTGGGACCCACAAAGTCGCTGGTTCGATCCCCGCTGTAGCCACAGCCGTTGGGCCCTTGAGCAAGGCCCTTAACCCTGCATTGCTCCAAGGGAGGATTGTCTCCAGCTTAGTCTAATCAACTGTACATCGTTCTGGATAAGAGCATCTGCCAAATGGCATTAATATAATGTAATGTAAAGATCTGAGTGATCATGTGATCTAGGTGATTTCAGCTGTGCTCTCATTGGGCAGTGGGAATGAGACCCTGAACAGGCCCTGTCAGACGTCTGTACCTTGGAGATGCTGCGTGGCCATGGAAGGGGTGGGAAAGATTCACGCTCCCACCCTGGGGAACTGCGTTTGATATATGTGGATAACAAGCAACAATTAATTAATGAGTTAGATAAATACATTTCCACGGGATAGCTGCTGTTCTGTCACAGGAAATTGTAAAGTGTAAAGTGGTGTGTGACACGGTGTTACGACGAAGTCGCAGGAAGTTAACTCAGCTGTCAACTCATTCCATGGCGACTTGCAACATCCAGTTTCACCGTGTGTATGTTTGTGTGTGTTTGTGTGTGTGTACACGCATTCTCATCCAAATGGATACTTTCGTGAGAAATACCGGATGCTTTCCGCCTCTTGGACACCACTGCCACGGTGGAATGTTTCGGAACTACATTTCCGGGTTTTCCCGGGAACGTCCTTCGTGCTTTTTATTTTAATTTTATTACACTCTTCATGTTAAAGGGCTATAATCCAAGCAGCCTCCAGGCTTCCCATTATTTTATATGGAGCGCACTGCTAATGAAATCTCATTTCAGATTTCCCAGGATTATTAATTACGGGTGTGATTGCATAACCTAAACACGCTTGGCTATTAACCTGCAAGGTCAGCACAGTGATCTCAGATTGACCAAGCCCATTTCCATAGGTCACTTAAAAGGCTTATGAAGCTTAATAAAAATGTAAGCTTACGGTTAAATATGGAAATGTGGAGTTCAAATAAGAAGGAATAGAACATTGTCTTCCTTATATATGGGAAAGGTACACTTCATAATCATAGATGATACGTAATCAAGATAAAAAACTTTCACTTCCAGCAGTGAGCAGCCACGCGTAGAGAAAGGTTTGTATCTGGCCGTAAGGTCGTCATCTGACCCAGTCCTGTGGGATGAACAGGTGCTTATGTGCAGAAGCACAATTACGTCCCCACAGGTACACTTTGCTGATGTTTTGAAATCAAATTTCCACAGGGGGTGCTAAAGGAAATTTGAACTAACAACTGCATACACAGGGGTCCAATGCCGGATACCCCTGCTTTAGAGTTTAACTCTCTCATCTTTCAGAGACTCATCTACCCTAGAGATGGGCTTAACCCTCGTGTTGTCTTCAGGGTCAAAAAATGACCCTCCACTATGTTTAACAGCAGATAAAACCCCCTAAGTGATCTTTTTTTCAATTTGAAATTTGAAGATTATGCTGAGTAACAGGTTTAATTAAGCTGTTTTGACTTTAATAATTTTTCACCCTTAGGACAAGTGTACAGAATGTTAAGACTACACAAGTCCATTGATTTTGTGTCATAGCTAGCGAGTCTGTTTCCCCTGTTTGCAATCCAGGTTTGGAAACCATATTTACTGCATACAATAACACACACTCAGTGATCACTTTATTTTATAGACCTGTGCACCAGCTTGTTAATGTGAATATTTAATCAGCCAGTTGTGTGGCAGCAACTAAATGCAAAAATGCATGCAGAAATGGTCAAGAGGTTCAGCTGTTTTTCAGACCAAATATCAGAGTAGGGAAGAAATGTAACTTTGACCGTGGAGAGCAATTAAGAGCAACAAAAGTTAATAGGAGCATCTCTGAACACACAACATGTCAAACCTCAAAATGGATAAGCTACCTAATAAGTATAATAAGTCTAATGACCTACATTATAGAGTGCTCGCTGAGTGTATTGGACTTTCAGGAGGAGAAGCCAAAGAATAATGAATGTCTGATTTACGGGAACTGTACAAGTATGCCCGAAGCTGTTAGTAAAACTGATATTTTTCTTTGGCTTCTCTTCTGGAAACTCTATAAGCACCCACTCTTCATGAGCACCTTGTTCAGCGTTAGCTACCCCACATTTATTTTTGAGTGCTCTTTCTCTTATTGAACATATTAAGACTGCTTGGCATAAATACAACAAACCATATTAAATCAAAACTAAGATTGCCAGGGGAAAGGCAATCTACCGGAGACGTAAACGCTAGTCTACTGGATATGTGAAAAAATTGGTAATTTCCAAAGGATAAAAACAAAATGCTTGTAATGTTAAATTCCTTTGGTCCTCAGCTTCTTTACTAACCCCAGTGGACATTTCATTTTAAAACTGCAGCAAAGTGCACCTGTGAGGACATAATCATGGTTCTGTAAATAAGTGCACATCCATCCATCCATCCATTATCTTTAACCCGCTTATCCTGAACAGGGTCGCAGGGGGGCTGGAGCCTATCCCAGCATACATTGGGCGAAAGGTAGGAATCCACCCTGGACAGGTTGCCAGTCCATCGCAGGGCACACACACCATTCACTCACACACTCATACCTATGGGCAATTTAGACTCCCCAATCAGCCTAACCTGCATGTCTTTGGACTGTGGGAGGACACCGGAGTACCCGGAGGAAACCCATGCAGACACAGGGAGGACATGCAAACTCCGCACTGAGAGGCCCCGGCCGACCGGGATTCGAACCCAGGACCTCCTTGCTGTGAGGCTAAGTGCACATTCTGTACAGCATATGCCTTTGTCGCATGCATCCTGTCTCTCTACACTGTGTCAATAAAGCCTAAAATAAATACATACAAAAACAATGACCTCTCTGGCTGTTCATATCCCCTCCATCATTTTTGGGGTGGGGTTAAGAAAACCCATGACAACCAGTGCTACTTTGAAAAAGTAGAACATTTTATTCACTACCTTACAAAGCAAAATATTTGTCTCTAACAAACAAAACAAATTGAACACAACTGAGTCAATGAACGCATTGAGGTCGCCGCGTTCTGTACAGTACAATGGCGGCGTGCGGGAAACGTATCGAACAACCTCCGAAACAAACAGTGTGGTAACCATAGAGACCCGCTTTGTTTTCCTTTGTGTGTGTGTGGAGACATGTTCCACACGGATACCCCGCACGTGAAACCTGGCAGGTTCTCGTCCCGGATGAGCGCTTTTAGGGGTTTAATTCACTTCCCACAAGATGGGAAAACGGAACGTGCCGACTTCCTTTTTGTCTGCCCAGTAGGGTCCATCGGTGATGGATAGCCCTCGCGTCCCGGACGAGCTCAATCCCTCAAGAGGTGGCCGCGCTGCTGACAGCACTGCCTTCCTGCGCCTCGGGCCTGCGCACCACAAATGAACATGTGTACCTTCCTAAACTGCATGTTTGACCCAAAATTAAATGGCTAACACTCAAACCTTACTGTTGCTTGTAGCCCGGTTACATTACATTAATGGCATTTGGCAGACGCTCTTATCCAGAGTGACATTTGACAGTTGATTAGACTAAGCAGGAGACAATCCTCCCCTGGAGCAATGCAGGGTTAAGGGCCTTGCTCAAGGGCCCAACGGGTGTGCGTACGTTATTGTGGCTACATCGGGATTAGAACCACCGACCTGGCATTTCCCAGTCGCAGTGTCCCAGTCATTTACCTTAACCACTACGCTACAGGCCGCCCGGTGCATTTGCTTAGATACAAGACCGGGACCAGGAAGTTTGGTGCTTTAAGTCCCGGTGAAGCTGTAACCCCACATTGCTCCATCGCTTTGGGTCTTATAGTCACTTTAGATAAAAGTGTCCGCTAAATAACTGGAATATTTTTTTTCTTTCAGTGAAAGGCCTGTGTTCAGTTTGACACTGTTGCTGAAACAGACACACACACACAAACCAGCAGTCTGGCACTCCAGCACTGGACTGGATTAAAGCATGTTTAACTGCATTTAATACTGAGAATGAGACATTTTGCTGATTCATTTTTCAGAGATGTATGCATAGCGAGAGAGGGAGAGAGAGAGACAGAGAGGGGGGGAGGGGGCAGAGAGAGGGAGCAATTATCGCCTCAGTCGGGAGTTATCTTTAAACTATTAGAGCTGCCTATTGCTCTGTGAGGTTATTGACTTCCTGCCTGTTTGTCGTTCATAAAAGAGGAGCAGTGCTTGTTTTCAGAGCCCCGGACGCTTGGTGAGGACGCTCAGAACGTGCGTCTCCCACCGTAGTCCTCAGGGCACAAGTCTTACCCTGCCATCAGCCAGACACCTGGGATACCGCGCACATCATTTATTTTTCATAATGGGAACTTAAGCATGCCTGTGGGGGTTGTCGCCTCTCTCCAGATCTCTGTGGGGTAAACTGAGCATTGAAAGATACATTAAAAGGAAACGACTCAGTATTGCCATGATGAAAAACCAAAACAAAACAAAAAAGAGTGACTCAGAAATGTGCTATTTGGAAAAGCACCGTAATGAATTAAAAGTAGTGTTTGAAAAAAGTACAGTCTGAAATGCAACCAGTTATTGTGAAATAAAGATGAAATGGAATGCAATACTTCCAAAATATAAGAAGCAGAAATATGTAATTGTTAGAAACAGTATTAGCTTAAAGGGGCCCGTGTGCTCTATGAAAAATTTGTACAACAAAATTACTCATCTGGTGCGCTGATTTCAAGAAAAATATCAAAGTATAAAAAGAAAAAAAAAAAGTTTTCTTCAGGAAGTTTTTCCAGAACACAGCGGTTTCACCCACAGACTTTGTCAGGTCAGGGGTGGTAGATGACTGACTTATAGAACACTCGTTAATCAACTTCCTTAAAAAACACTAGTTAATCAACTTGTTGACTCATTGCAATCGGCTAGTTGGTGACTTTTTTTATACAATCGAATTAACGATCAGATGTGGTATATCTGTTACTGTGTCCTTGTGGCCAGGTGGGATATGTTGCAAAATCAATTAGGCCCTTGAAAATGAGAGCTGGATCCCACATCTCCAGTAGCCAAACATTTTGCCTATTGGAGTTGCATCGGCATTGAAGCGGTCGCCAAAAAAAGCAGAGGGGGGGTGATTTTGATAATCACGTACTAAGGAGAGAAACCTTTATCGAATGTCTAGGGACATTATCTATTCTCTGAGCTGATCAATGAACTCATACTGAGGAATCTAACTCTAACTGGAAAAATAACAAAATAAATAACAATATCAATACACAAATAAATAAAGATGATGCTAATGATGGTGACGGGGATGATGGCTGTCAGATCATTTCTGTTGATTGTACTGAATTGAGAAAGAGCATTAAATGAGACAGGCATTGGGGGGAGAGGGGGGAGGGGGGGGGGGGCATGATGACAATAATTGAAAAGACCGTAATGTCAGTTTAATGTCAGTTTGACATTTTCAAAATTCATTTGTGCTGACATTTACAGAAGTGTGTCTGCCATCCACTACCCGAGCAAGAGACTTCTTTTAAATGTGTTTTGTGTGAAGGCAGTGACTTTCACATAATTGCACACACCTATGGTTCTGACTTGCCCGGCATAGATTAAGATGTGTGTGATTACATCGAACTACGTCGAACGGATGACATATGTTCTATAGAATAGCAGAATAGTGCCGGTGAATTGTATATCCTCATAATGGCGTGGTCTTTTACCAAATACCAAACTTATTAATCCATTCATTTTTCAGCTAATTCAAGCAACAAAACTTGCTGCAAAACCTGACGTGTGGAATGTACATGTATAAAAAGAAGAATAGCAATATGAATCATGCCATAGATGCCATTGATAGATCTATCAAACCAGTAAAAATGACTTCTGACACATTTCAATGTTAATACATGCTTTCAGAGCCATCCTGTGTCATTACAAGAGTAACTGATCTCCCAGCAATCAGTCCTCTGTAGAATCAAGAGTAACTGATCTCCCAGCAATCAGTCCTCTGTAGAATCAAGAGTAACTGATCTCCCAGCAATCAGTCCTCTGTAGAATCAAGAGTAACTGATCTCCCAGCAATCAGTCCTCTGTCGAATCAAGAGTGACTGATCTCCCGGCAATCAGTCATCTGTAGAATTGTAGGTGATGATGCAGGATTTCCTTCGATTTGATTCATGATAAAGTGCTTTCCCTGACAGTGACTGACTTCAGTTAACATCTGCAGTAGCAGTGTAAGGAGCTACCCGCTAACAATCTGTCAACGTCACCATTTTCCTTTTGTTATTATTAGCATTTGGCATTTAAATAAGTAAGTTAATAAATATGTACATGAATAAATATATTCATATTCATAGGGAATCCAGGGATGTTGAATCCTTCGCAACAGTTGTATTCCAGCTAGTTTAGTGGGCTTGCAAATGCATTTTATTAATTTATTTACCTTTTTTTTTTTTACACGGAGCGTCCCATCACGATTAACATCTCATTTCCCAGGGTGTGCTGGCCAAGTGGCAGAAAGCAGGGCAGTAAGTGAGACGGATGTCCCCGCTGACGACACCCCGTTGTGCGAGGCGAGGGTCTGTGGGCCCCTCATGGCACGAGCCTGCACACATTTAACTGCATTCGAGGGGCTTTTCCCCAACGTTCATCCACTTTCACTCGGTAAACCCCTGGACCACAATTACAGGAGTTCAGGAGTACACATCTGCTTACAATGCACATAATATAAATGCATTATTACTTAGTAATTTTGTACACATAACTGCATTGAAGATGATGAGCCAAAAAATAGAACTAAAAACAAATAAGCTACATTTATTAAGCTGTGTATTAAGCTGTCCTTATTTAGTAACATTTTCAAGTACAACCCATCCATCCATCCATCCATCCATTATCTTAACCCGCTTATCACAGGGGGGCTGGAGCCTATCCCAGCATACATTGGGGCAAAAGGCAGGAATACACCCTGGACAGGTCGCCAGTCCACACAGACCATTCACTCACACACTCATACCCACAGGCAATTTAGACTCTCTAATCAGGCTAACCTGCATGTCTTTGGACTGTGGGAGGAAACCCATGCAGACTCCACACAGAGAGGCCCCGGCCGACCGGGATTACAAACCCAGGACCTCCTTGCTGTGAGGCGGCAGTGCTACCCACTGCACCATCCATGCCACCCAAGTAATTAATAAATTAATTAATTAATAAGGTTTTTTAAATGTAGTTCAATCTGAATATGGTTTCATTAAACAAAATCACTATAAAAAAAACAAAATCTGATTCAGCCACCTACTGAATGTGAGCGCCTACCATACAGCAAAGACTCAATCCACTGAACTGCCCTTGGAGTCAGCAGTAACCAATTGATGGTAAACTACCTCATCAGACAGAAAAGGACAGGGCCCATTTGTCCACGGCGTATGGTATGCAGAAATAGCCGTAGCAGCTGCCTCATCACAAAATCAATACATTCATATGGGCCTGTAATATGCCCAAAGCATTCCTGGTAAGACTGTACACAGACGGCGGGCTGGTAATCAGAAACATTATTCTGTTCGAGTACAGACCGCTGGCACTGTGGAAATGTGTATTTACACAGTGACAAACAAAAACAATATACTACAGTAGAGCATTACCGCGCAGAGACTGAATTAAATCAAGGCTTTCAAACCAAGAGAAAATCAGGCCTGCATTTTGCTGTGTACTTCTTCCCAAGATGCTGCTTATTAAGCTAGTTGCACAATAACTTACTGCTGAGTTTTCAGGAGTGGTTAGACAAAAGCCATGGGGTATTTTCTAAAATGAAAAGCGCAATATAATGGGTAAATATCTGTCTTCTTGAACATTAAATATCTAAACAACACATCTCTCTCTTTCTTTCTTTCTTTCTTTCTCTTTCTCTCTCTCAGATATTTATTCACATTTGATCATATAGAAACACGCACACACACGTACGCACACACAGACACGCAAGCACACATGCATACACACATACACATAAATAATGAAAAAAAATAGCTGTCTCTGAATGGCCTATTTCTTTAGCCCACCTGCTAATGTCTGGAGGTTAAGAACTGTGCCTCACTCTGTGGTATGGAACTATGACTGCGCTTGGTCTGAGGTCATCCAGACCACAAGATGGCGTATACACCAACAATACCCCTCCGTTCTGCCACTTCGTGCCGTCTGGCGCCTCCCCCTCGCCACACCTGCACTTCACGCTCACGACTGCTGTCTGTCCTGGTCCCACGGTGGTGGAATGACCTCCCGGTGCATGTCAGAACGGCAGAGTCTCTGACCTCCTTCAAGCGCAGACTGAAGACTCATCTCTTCAGGCTACACCTTTCCCTCCCTAACTCACCACCATGATTAGCCTTAGACTGTAATGGCACTTATGTATAGATTGTATAGATATTGTTACTTGTATAGATATTGTTGTTTTTTATTAGCTGTTGTATTGTTGTATTCGGGGTATTCTAGCTGCCAACTGTGGTATGCTAGTTTGGAAGTTGATTGTACTCTTCAAGGGTTCTGATTATCTGTATGTTTACACTAGGACTCGGAACTGTACTGTCCTCTCAGGTCCTCTTCGCACCTATACTTGTGTTTGCTCTGCACTTCATTGTACGTCGCTCTGGATAAGAGCGTCTGCTAAATGCCATGTAATGTAATGTAACATTTGCAGGTCATCCAGACCACAATGCACGAAATGTGCCGTCCAGCACGTGAGCTGCACACTAGAACAATGAATAATAATACATATACAGTGGGGTCCAAAATTCTGAGACCACTAGTGAAAATGCTTTCTATTTTGCATTATTTTCTAATTTAATACCAACTTTTTAATGACTAATTATGCTATCAGCATAACAATTTGAGTGAAAAGTTTAATCTTTTTTAAAATGTACACGGATATCAGAATTTCTTAGTATTTGGTATGTATTTGGCATCTTTTGCACTCAAGCCGGCATGACATTGTGCAAAACCTGATGATTCATGTTATCCCTGAATTATTTCACCATGCTCCAAAGAGCATTTTGTGATGTTGCTGAATGCTTGGATTTTGTCAGCGCCTTGATAAATGTTCAGTTTTTCTTTGATCTTCAAAGTTCTGTAGTTGTTGCAAAGCTTTGAAGTGACTTTGACTTGTTACTTTTTTTTTTTTTTTTTAATTCCTAAAACTTTCCTGTTTCTTTCCAGGATTACGTGAAAGAAGCATCCCGGATTTTTGAATGCGGCCTCAGACTTTTGGACCTCGCTGTATAAAATAAAGAAATTAAAATAAATAAAAATGCAAGGACTGGCGGCACAGGAGAGAAAATGAGCCTGAATGTCCTCCAGCAAATTGGCAGCCTCCAGCAATGACAGGGCTGACTGCAGCAAGTGGGAACTCCAAACTGAGAGAGGGAGGAGAAGGAAAAAAAAAACAGCTGTCTTCAGTAATGCCTGACATTACTGCACTTCAGAGCGCCGGTCATGTTGTTCACTGGGCTCTCTTTTTCACTCGCTCAGGTCTGCTTTCTCAGTCCCCCGCCGGCGACAGAGGGGTCGGGGGTCAGACGACACGTCCGCCGCGGCTTTCCCCCCCGCCCGTTCTCTCTGATTTCCACGAGGAGCTGGCGTCTCGGGAACCCTGCACATCGATCGGGGGATTCGCACACGGACGTCGACGCTTTCGCCAGAGAAACAAATGAATGGAATAGCGACATAAATGGTTCAGTGGTGTTTCTGCGCTCCCCGTCCTTCTCCAGGGCTGGAGCAGAGAGACGTGGTGGTGAATAACGGCGAGACCCACGGGCGGGGGCGGAATCGGGCCGGGACTGCTGTGCTATTCTCTCTCCAGCACGCAGATGCTGATATCAGTTAGCTCTCACAGAACGCACTGTGCACTGTAAAACTGTGACCACTGATGCACGCCAGGTCAGTAAACATAGATAGAGCTTCCTCACATATCTGATTAAGAATATATGGAAGGCTATATACTGTATGTACAGAGTATGTACAAGCATCCATCCATCCCTCCATCCATCCATCCCTCCATCCACCCATTTACTGAAACGACTTGTTCCTGGTCATGGTTGCATGGTGGCCGGAGCCTATCCCAGCATGCATTGGGCAGCAACTCCACACAGTCACCAGGAGAACATATCAACTCCACACAGACATGGCGAGAACATACCAACTCCACACAGACACGGGGAGAACATACCAACTCCACACAGTCGGGATTTGAACTCAGTACCAGTCACCACTCAATGCCACCCTACATACAAACAATAATGTACAGGAGATTTTTGAAGAAAAACTAAATTGGAAACGCCAATCACTTCATAGGATGTCAAACAACCTTGTGAGGCTCAGGCAGCCGGTGACACAGAGTCAACCAGCGCCTGGTTTTCTGAGGGAGAACACAGCACTCTTCATCTAGAAAATCAATCAGCACACTCTTATTTTCTGATGGAAGTGAGAAAAGGCTCTCTCAGGGATTGTTCCGTAAATACTCTACCGGGTTCGGATCAGAAGACAACAGCATACAGATGCGTGAGAAAAAACAAGAACAGATCACAAGGTGCCCAAATAAAAGACTAAGGAGCTCTGGAGAAAACTAGGTGCTCATTGAATAGAGGGAAGCGAACAGAAAATAAAAGAGAGAAGGGTGCCGCAGCGTAGAACTGGGCTTCAACGAGGTTCAAGGCACTCTCGTGGGGGAAGGAGTTAAGTTAAAATACCTTTATTGAGCTGGTACATCCACAAGGATTAACGTGACAACATTTTAGTTTTTTTTCAGCACACAGATGTTCCTGCACAAGGACTCATGCACAGACTTCCATGTCTTTCACATTCTGAGATCCATGTCATCCATGAATTCACCCCTTTGTCACGGGGTGAATTCCACCACTCCTTATTCATTAATTCATCATTGACATTGCCTTCTAAAGCTGTGACTGCACCCAATCCAGCCTGCACCAGTAGAAAACTAAACTTTTGTATTTGCCATGTTTAATCACATAACTGCATGTACTGCATTGTGAATACTGGTTAAAATCCATCCTGGTTCACACTGAATGGCCTAGTGGTTATGGTACATGACTGGGACCCGCAAGGTCAGTGGTTCAATCCCCGGTGTAGCCTCAATAAGATCCGCCCAGCCATTGGACCCTTGCGCAAGGCCCTTAACCCTGCATCGCTCCAGGGTAGGACAGTCTCCTTCTTAGTCTAATCAGCTGTATGGAGCGTTTGCCAAATGCCATTAATATAATGTAAAAAAATGTTCTCACAATGTTGCTCCAATGCAGTGGCAACGTTTTAGCATTGACAAAGCATTCCAGTAATATTTTCCACTCACTGGGTTGGTGCAAAACAACCGCTGAACACTCTAACTGCTTCAGAGCACAAATACACGGACAAAAGGATAACGTTTGGAAATGTGAGAATGTTTTAATTGCTGTGGGTATTAATTTTGCAACTCAAATAACCGATAAAGGAAGAATGGGAAAAAAACAGTGCAATGAATGAGCAGCGTATCTCTCTTCCTACGATACCAGTAAACGGCAGTAACGAGCACATCAGTAAGCTGGCAGTGAGACCGAAATAAGCCGCAGAGTGAAATGTCCGGAGACAGGGGCGACCTTTAAGAGGGAAGCGTGTTTGAAGTGCGGGTGGACCTGCCATCGTTTAGCACAGCGAGGTGGACCCAGAGCCTTAATACGCAGCCGGAGGAATTAACTTCACTAATGAAGATGATAAGGGTCGGGAATACCGACACACACACACACACACACGCACGCAGACACACACACACATACAGAAACACACAAACACACACACACACACTCACACCCACACACACACGCACGCACACACACACACACATACAGACACACACACACACTCACACACACACACACACACACACACATGCGGCCACGGACACACACACACATACACACACATACACACACACACAAACACACACAAACACACAGACACACACAAACACACCCACAGACACACACACACACACATGCGCCTACAGATACACACACACACACACACTTACAGACACACACACACTCACACACACACATACAGACACACACACACACACACACATACATGCGCTCACACACTGACACACCTGCACGAACACACACAGACACACCTGCACAAGCACACACACACACACACACACACACACACACACGTACAGACACACTCACACACACACACACACACACACACACACACACATATTATGTTAATACCACTGTAAAGCAGGGGAGTGCACCTCTAACCTAAACCTGAGGTATTCAGTGATGTACGCACGTGATTTACATTTGGGGGGGGGATCCTTCTCTGCAACCCATCATGTCAGCAGTCCTCAAACTATGGAACAGGACCCCATGTGGGGTTGCCTGATTTGAGGATGGGGTCGGCAGAAATTTTTTGGAGAAAAAAGCTACAAAGGTTTTGTAATTTAAAACATGTGAATGTAGGCTACTACATATCAAATATTACAGCCACTCAGTCAACAACGTGATAAGTAATGTGTAGGTGGGGTGTTGGGGGTCATATAAATGTGAGAACATTGATTTGGGGTTGCGTCATAAAAAAGTTTGGCATCCTCTCCATTACGTAATTATCGCGACTTTAATTTATTCCGATCAATTTAAAGTTGCACCGCAGATAAACACTTTGCCCAAGGTTAAACTGACAGCACCTCACCGAGGATTTCAATCCTCGCCCCGCTGGCAGACCGCCCGGTTTACGGAGCGAAGCTTCCGTGCGGCCCTCTGTTTACCGCACGCCGACGTCGGAGCAGGGCTTAACCCCCGCCCTGCTGAGGACGAGACCGGGGAGCGTGAAGACTCCACCACCTGTCCTGCCGACCGGTCGTCAGGATCAGCGTTTCTCCCACTGAGAGAGAGACACCGAGGGGTCAAAGTGCCTTTAAAATGGCACGTGAAGGGGCGAACATTGGCTCAGGCGGGCAGATTAGTCGTCTGGCAGCTGGTGGGTGGCCGGTTCGATCCCGCCCTGGGTGTGTTGAAGTGTCCCTGAGCATGACACCTAAGCTGGTTGGTGCCGGCTTGTCAGGAGCATGTCAAAAAATAAGTGATTCTTCCAATCTTCTTTGACATTTTTGACAGTCTGATTGAGGGTGCACCGTGTAATTACGCTAAATCTCAGACAACCCAATCCATAAACCACTGCTACTCTGTGCTTAGCTTTCCCGTCAGATACAAATCCAGTGTGAAGAGCCCAACACTTAACACATACCCACACGAATGATTGATTCAATGATTGACCGCCTGAAGGCAGGCACATAAAGTCAACAGGATGACTGTATTTTGGCATAGGTCACAACGCAGATGCTGTCCAGATTACATTACATTACATTAATGGAATTTGGCAGACACTCTTATCCAGAGTGACATACAGTTGATTAGACTAAGCAGGAGACAAGCCGTTGGGCCCTTGCTCAAAGGCTGTGTAGTTGTTATTGTGGCTACACTGGGATTCGAACCACCAACCTTGCCTGTCCCAGTCATTTACCTTAACCACTAAGCAACAGGCCACCCATGCTGCCGTCTAGATTAACTGAGATGTTCGTAAGTGTTTTCATCTCCCTGGTAAATTCTGCCCCAGGATACTTGCTCTACAAGCTTAAGATAAGTTGTATACTACACATATATTATTTACATATAAATGTACCGTTATACATATGTACATCCACCTAATTCCACCCCATTTACGTCTGACGTGAAATAACCCTCTGGCTACATAATCCTCTGCATCTGTTATCTACATCCCAAGGGTCACACTTCCTATGAGAACTAAGTTCTCAGTTGATCTACCTTGTTAAATTATTATATTAATTGTGTATATCTGTTGTAAAACATTTTCCTCTAGTTTCTAGGTGTGACTACTCTTGTGATTAGTGGGCACGTGCTTAACACTAGAAACTTAACATTTCCGTTAATGCAATAATCTCTTCTTTCCTAAATAGTTGGTCTTAAATTGCTACGATGTTCGTACTGCCTATATTTTATCGTAAGTGGATATTTGTAAATTTGTCAAGCTAACTATAACAAATGTGCTTGCCAATAACCAATAACAAACTGGTATTGTTTTATAACTAGTATCACTAGTATAACAGTCTTTGCTTGGATAATAATCAATAGTACACATAGTTTCAGTGATTGCTTGTCTGCAGAGCAATTTGGGCAGCTACACAAACAATCCCCCACGCCATTGGCTGTGGCAGTTAGAACCCATTTTCAACCAAAGAACTTACAGCTGTACAATGTTTTGATACAAAGTGATGGCCCGACAAATGTACACTTTGACACCCAAATTTAAGGACTATAAACACAGGCAGAGGCCTTTTTCAATAATAGGAAGGGATTTACAATGGTCTTGTAACAATGTTTTAACACAAAAGTCTTACCTATTGTACCTATAAGACACCTCTCTGTGGCTCTCTTGGTTAAGACACCACTCTGTGTCTCTCTTGGTTAAGACACCTCTCTGTGGCTCTCTTGGTTAAGACACCACTCTGTGTCTCTCTTGGTGAAGACACCACTATGTGTCTCTCTTGGTTAAGACACCTCTATGTGGCTCTCTTGGTTAAGACACCACTATGTGTCTCTCTTGGTTAAGACACCACTATGTGGCTCTCTTGGTTAAGACACCACTATGTGGCTCTCTTGGTTAAGACACCACTATGTGGCTCTCTTGGTTAAGACACCTCTATGTGGCTCTCTTGGTTAAGACACCACTCTGTGTCTCTCTTGGTGAAGACACCACTATGTGTCTCTCTTGGTTAAGACACCTCTCTGTGGCTCTCTTGGTTAAGACACCACTATGTGTCTCTCTTGGTTAAGACACCTCTCTGTGGCTCTCTTGGTTAAGACACCACTATGTGACTCTCTTGGTTAAGACACCACTATGTGTCTCTCTTGGTTAAGACACCACTCTGTGGCTCATTTGGTTAACACCTCACTCTGTGGCTTGTTCAGTCATTCGCAGACTACGAGGCTTGTCAAATTAGGGTGGGAATTGGACAAACTGAAATTTATGGGTGAAAAATCTCTCAATGAAACACACACACAGTCGCTATTTAAAAACTATTTCCACCCCATTTGAGAAAAATGCTTTTTATTCTTATTTTTTTACTGATAATAACAGTGTGCAGTCTGTGCGTGGGTTATCCGCCCGGGACGATGTGAAACCCAAAGCGTTTAACATGTCACAGCCCATCTACAATAATAAATTGAACAGGAAAAACAGCGATTTACTCTGAGGGCAGGTTCATTTGCGGCCTGTCAAATTTCATTCGAAAAAATGCCCAAATTTGTAAGGTACCACTCTAGATATTGTAGCAGACGGTATCTTTAATAGGATTTCTACAAGAATTCTACTGAATACACGCAGGCACGCCACACACACACACACACACACACACACACACTCGCACCATACCATGTGTTATTTAGCAGAGAATATGTATGTATACCGCAGTGATGTTCAGCACAGTTTTGGACAGAAGGAATAAAACTCCAGTTCACAGGAGAGGTACAGGTGACCAGCCCGGTCTCAGAGTCAGTTCATATGAAACCATAAAGCTAGAAGTCCACATTCCAAAAGAGAAATTACCTGCAGTATGACTGGAAAATGCATAGAATTCACCATATGGGCTCATTTGATGTATATATGATATGACTCTGGTTATTGATGCGATTAGATTGTGGTGCACAACACAGACAGAAACGTCTCATCCAGCAGAACATTGTGGATCAGGGATATTTATTTTGACAGTGTTTGAGTAATTAAAGGTATTAACATTGTTTTATTGCATTATAATTCAGTTTTGTTTCTGCCTTTTGACCATTCTCTTGTCTACAAACCAACATGTTGGATTGTAATTTATAATGAATAAAAATAAATAAACGTGAATTTTACTGTGACAAATGGAAGTAATGTTCACACGTTGCCTCCAGCTATTTCTAGTCGAGAATTTATCAGTCTGTTTACTTTATTTGCACCACAGAAATTGAACAGAACCAAAACAAAGAAAAAGGCATCCATTTTAGTTGATCACATTATCATAATATATGGACATAGACACAAGAGGCAAATTAAACCAAACAGGATTGTGAATGTGAAACCAAAATAAAATGAAATGACAGATTAATCTCTCCCTGTGTAAACAAATACAAGACATTTTTCCCTTGTGCCAAGATGGGCACAAATTAATTTGGTGTTAGCGGCGTCTGACGCATAAAAGGCAGCCGTTATCATGGAAAAGGATGCCATTTCAAGCGCTGCCGTGTGAAATTTACACTCCATCCCTCATCCCAACGCAGAAAAACAGTCATTATTCTGGAATAATAATAAAAAAAGTAAGTTCTGTTCCATTCAATTGACAGTGGAAATTGCAAATAAGAAATAAACAGAAGTGAATGTGTTTTTTTTCCTTCTTTCGTATATGCC